>NC_047677.1:46874878-47104878 GCF_011762505.2 Arvicanthis niloticus | reverse complement strand
AGTAAACAGTAAGATAAGTGACAGGAGGCACACTGCTGCAGAGAGCTCCCAGAGAGACCCTGGAGAAGTGGACTTAGACTGGAGTTAAGGAACTAATAACTCGCCTGGTTCAAACCAGATTGAGGCTGATGAGTGCACAACATTAGGAGATAGCTGTTGGCGGGAAAGGGGACTGCTGCGTTCCTGGAGTGTGCACGTGTAGATGGATGGTAAAAGGACAGGGTAGCAAATGGACTTGGGACCAGTCAGAGGGAGGCCTTGGAGTGGGGCCGAGAGCTGGGATCACATGAAGACAGCCTTTCAGACCTGTTCTGATGTGCTGGAAGGCAGCGTGGCTGCTGCCTAGGTGTCCTTATCCTAGGTTGTCCATAATGCTGGGCACACACGCTCACATTCCTCTGAGGCGTGCCATTGCCAGGCAATATTTTCCCCTTGTATTTCCTCCTAGAGAATAAGCCAGATCAGCATGGCAGTGCCCAGCCTGAGTGAAGTGGCCACTTAGACCTGTACACAGTGTTCTCTGCTTTCAAATGTGATGGAGCTCATGGGCTATTACCACCTTTGTATGCACGCGCACACACATACGCACACATACACACAGCGTGCGCGTGCACACACAAATGCATGCACACTTTTTTCCAAGATGAGGTCCCACTATGTGGCATAGGCTGGCCTCAGATTTAAGATTTGCCTGCCTGCCTGCCATGGCCGTGGAATGCTGGGTTGTGGGTGTGAGCCACCACACTGCACTCTGGACTTCTGTGGCAGTGTCAGAAGCTTTACTGTATTGCACAGGTTGGTTGGTTTGTTGGTCGTCATGTAGCCCAGGATGGCCTTAAACTTTGAGTCCTGGGATTGTAGCTCTGCACTACCATGCCAGGCCACACTGCTGTACTTAAATCTGAAACAGGGCAAAGATGGTTGAGCCATTATTGGAAAAAAACTCATATGTTTGAGCCTCACTTACAAAGTCGGGGCGTGCTGGGGGTAGTCCTGTGACCGACGTGTGCTGTGCTGGGGATAGCGGCACGTGCAGTTCGGAAGACAGAGCATGGCCAGCTCCTTCCTGAGGCCTGGGAGGGAGAGGAAAAGGCCCTAGGCAGCTGCAGCTCCAGCACAGGTGTTGGTGTGGTTTGTCTGGCTGGCACTTCTAGAATGCAGGACAAAGTAGACATGTTTTGGGCCTCTGCAGATCTGGCTGTAAGGCCACCCTCACTACACATGGCATGGACACTCACATGTTCTCAGGGTTATTGTCTTTTATTGTGAAACAGGCCCAAGCAGGGACATGTGTGAGTGCCTGTTACAATTCCTGGCACACCCACGGAGGTAGTAGCTACACAGCAGGTTCTAGTATCACTTGTATTGGAAAAAGGACTGAACCTAGACTGTCTTCAGACCTTAGGAAAGGCAGCAGTGGTGGTGGGTGACCCTCAGGTGGTGGCCAAGTGCCTGGGAAGTAGTGGGGCTCAAGCCCTTCATGTGGCTGCCTTCCTACATGGCTCCTCCCCAACACAGACAGGAGGTGCACACTGGCCAGCCCCTTGGATTTGCCACGTGCGTCTTCTGAACCATGGCCAGCAGGGCTGGTTGATTGCTGGCTGAGGTGTTGTCGGGGAGCATGCTCAGCTATAGGTTTGGGTTAGCCTGCGTATTGCTGGGAACCGGTCTTTGGTGAACTTCCCTGGAAAGATGTGCTGCCCTGGTGAAGGTCTGCCTCCAAGAGAGCATCCTTTAGTGACAATGGCCTTTTCCTCATGTTCTGTCAGAGTCTTACTAACCCAGGAACGATGGAGCTTGTTCACTAAACAGCTTCCCAAGAGGGTCTCTGACACCAGACTCCAGGTGTTTTCTGAGTTCTTCAGTCAGGTCCAAGCATGTTGTCCTGACCCCTGTGGCTCACAGAGGAGACACGGAGAAACTCTGTTTGACAAAAGCTCCGGGTATCACCGATGGGAAGCCACATGCACCTCCCACACAGATAACCTGTATGGATATTTGTTACATGGCAACAACGAGTTTGGTTGTATGCTTACTGATTTATAACTTACGTTTCTTACCTAATCACTGCGCACTGTAGACGGCTCTCCATGGCAGCTGGGATTTGGAGCTGGCACTCCATATCACCCTTGCCCTTCCCGTGTGTATGGTGCCGGGAATGTGCCCCAGGCCCTGTCTGCGAGGCACATGTTCCTCCATCAGGTTGCCTCGATGCCCTCGGCTCTGAGGACTCCATGCTGTGCTGTGTGGCTCCCTGGGCATTTCTGGGCTTCCTAGACACTGGAGGAACCATGTTTCTCCTACCTTTCAAGTCCGTCGTTCCCTTCCTTCAACCTTTGCTAACCTGTCCTGTGCTCTGCATCAACAGTCTCAGGGAGAGCTGGGCTGTTTGCGTCCCTCTGTTAAAGGCTGCCACTCCTTCCTGTAGGGCCTTTGCCAGCAACAGTTCTCCCCAGGTTCCAGTCCCTCGTTTATCCTCCCACTGAGAAGCTTAAAAATGGCACTGTTTGCATAAATACTGATATTTATAAATAAACCGAGCGCTGGCTCGGTTTATTTGAGCATCTTATTCGGTAGCCCATGCTGGCCTTGAACTCATCTTGGTCCTTGTGCCTCAGACTGTGAATCACCCACTGTGCTCAGGATCAGTGTCTTTATTGAGTCTCTTCAGTGAAATGTGAGGTCTTTCTCAAGCAGGTCTTATCTGTGTCACCCCTAAGCAGATTTGATACTCTGTGCTGGAGCAGACAGTGTGCTCCAGCAAACTCCCTTTTGTTGGCAATGCTTGAGTATTCAGGGTGCTGTAGGGGCGTCAGAACTCAAAGCTTTTCCCACTTCCAGCACCCTGTCCTGACAAAGTGTGTCAGTGGTGTGCCCCTACCTCATTCTCCTTAGATAAACTCCCAGCCTGTCTCCTGCACGCAGTTGTGCATGCAGCAGCAAAATCGATCAGTGTCAGAACTAAATACTTTGTGTTCCATAGTGTCTATAAACCAATCCTCCCATGCCAAGCAAGACCCGAGGATACTAAAGCCCCTTGTGCAAGATGGTGAAGCCGTTTACAACCTCTTGACACGCTCCTGGCATGCTTCACGTCTTTGGAGTACTTAGGTGCCCAATAAAGTTGTTTGACTCTGTAGACAGTGAGACAGTACAGACAGTAGTACATGTAGATTATGGGTGTCAACTGTTTTGTTAGTCTCTTTTTTGTTTTTCAACACAGGACCTCACTATGTAGCCCTGGCTGTCCTGGAATTCACTCTGTAGACCAGGCTGGCCTTGAACTCAACAGAGGTCCGCCTGACTGCCTCCCGAGTGCTTGGTGGTGTGTGCTGTAGGCATCAACTTTATTTTCCCTAACTTGTCACTGTGTGGTCGGTTGACCCTCAGATGTAGAGGCTGACTGTAAGGACAAAGATAACTGCCTGGCCAGGTGCTGGTTCCATGGACAAAGGTCTGTGAGGTCACCTGGGTCCCCCACATGCCTATTTTTGAATGGGATTGGAGATTCTGGAAGAGAAAACCACAGAAGGCTGCCTGTCTACTTAGCATAAACACCGGAGCCAGGGAACACTTGGCTGAAGGCTTAAGTGATAAATTTGTATTTTGTAATCAGCTTTCATAAATATTAAAGCAGGAGACGGTGGGAAGCAGGGACATGCTCTCTCTGCGTCCTCAGAACGACTCTTGCCTAGGAATGTCCGTGTGGAAAGTGCTGTGCTTTTAGTCTGAAATGGTGGCTGAGGGACCCTCGGCTGAGCCCCTTCTTGAGAGGGGAGGAGGCGGCAGGCAGCACACCCTTTTAGGCCAAGCCCTGAGCTTTCCCTTCCCAGCTCTGCTCGTAGAGCCAACATGACGTCATCAAGAGGAGAGGTGATTGGTGCAGTTCCATGAGGCCTTGGCTGCCCTAGCCACGGAGAAGTGGGTGCACACAAGGAGGTCTGCACTTCACCCATGACCCTCAGCTTGCCACGGCTCTGCAGTGTGTATTGTCCCTTGGTATGTAAACCAGCCTGCTTGATCCTGGGCACAGCCGTCCCACTCTAAACAAGAATGTGGCCCTCCCACCTCTGGGGACAGCTCAGAGCCTGGAATGTCTATTTAAGTTGCTTCCTGGCACACACTGGAGTGGCAGCCTTACCCTCTGAGTTTCCATTGGTTTCAGGTTTGAAGCATTTGTTCACAATGCTGGAGTCACACTTGTGTCCCGGCAGCTCTGTGTCTTGGTCTTTGTGTTAGATCCAGGGGCTCTCAGTGTCTATCTGCACACTTCCACACAGAGCCTTGTAAATCCTGGCTCCACCACTCTGTAGTCAGAGCAGTCAGCCTCCCAGCCGGCCTCCCTGGACCATCATGACAGCAGGGAAGCAGGGAGCTGGAGCCTGCAAGTTTGGGCTTGCTTCCTTGAGCTGTAGGCTTCTCCTCCTGCCCCTGCTGCTGTCTGCCATGCTGCCCCCAGCCCGCATGCTGCCCCCAGCCCGCATGCTGCCCGAAGCCCGGCTTCTCTGCTACCCTTGCAGCAAACAAGGGGCCAATGAGCCCAGTGGATACAGCACACACAACAGGGCAGATTTGGTGGTGCTGAATTTGTCAGGTAGGTGTGTGTGTGTGTGTGTGTGTGTGTGTGTGTGTGTGTGTGAGAGAGAGAGAGAGAGAGAGAGAGAGAGAGAGACTGCATGAACACATGTGAGCACTAGTATGCACCTCACTATGTAGCTCTGATTGTTCTGCCTCTGCCTGCCAAGTACGGGGGTTAAAGGTGTGCACCACCATGTTTGTTTGTTTTGAGATTTATGTGTATGGATATTTTTTGTATGTATGCCTGTGTACCACATGCATGTCTAAAGAGGCCGTCAGATCCCCTGTAATTGGAGTTACAGATTGTAAACCACCCTGTGGGAGCTGGGAACTGAACCCAGGTCTCCCGGTCTTCTGAAAGAGCAGTGCAGTCAGTGTTCTTAACCATCTCTCCAGGTCCCCAACAGTTTTTTTTTTTTTTTTTTTTTTTTTAACCCAGAAGCTTTGGTGATACATGATGGTTAGTGAGTAGCTGTGGTCTTTATTCCAGAGCCAAGAGTCATTGAAACATTTTATCTGAATTTGGGAGAGAGGGCACCTTAAGGTCTTACTGTGTAGCACAGACTGGCCTCGAACTGCAGCAGTGGAATTAGAGGGGTGCACCATCACGCCCAGCTTTCACTTTCTAGGACATTTTTTATGCACCCCGGCTCTGGTTTCGTCGTCATGGCACCAACAGACTGTGGACAAAAAGGTTTTGTCTGAGTTTTGGCCTCGGTAATTTGCCTTGGATAATTCTAAACAGTTGTATCTGAGACACAGTAGGAGTCTTTTTTTCTGTTTTTTTTTTTTTTTTTCCTGTGCAGTTCTTCATCAAGCTGCTTTGTTGAGTGCCTGCCGTGTCCCAGGCACTGTTGTAGGTGCTAGGAAAATAGCGCTGTTCAGAGACCAAGTCTCTGGCTCACGGCAAGGGCACTCTGGAAGGCAGAGGGGAAGGAAAGGGTGAATGAGCAGGTTTGAGAGTGCACCTGGTGCTCAGCGTTGGGAGGACGGCACTGGTGAGGACTGGGGTACAGCGGACCAGCTGAGGGAGGATGCCTCTGAGGATGGGGAAAAGCTGGCCTGCGGTGTGACAGGAGGAGGAAGCATTATTCAGCCACTTCCTGTTCATCTGAGCTGTAAAAGCAATCTCAGCTTCCTCCCTACACTTAAGTCGTCACAGAGTCACAGAGACAGCCAGAGAGGGCCCGTGAGGTGACTTTCTTTCCTGTCTCTCTCTGTGCAATGTGGCTGCCTGTCTTTCCTCATCTGTTTCCCATTGTTTGGGTTAGTTTGTTGTCTTTCTTGTAGACTATGTTGGTGCCTTTTAAACACTCACACATCATAATTCTAAGTTGTGAGACTATAATGAGATCGGACTTCCTCAGAAACAGTGTGCTCTCCGTGGGGTGGACCCCTGAGTGAATTCTGTCTGGGGCATAGCTGGTGATCATTACCTCAGGAAGGATGTTCCCATGAGCTCATCACAAGATTCTAAGACAAAAGGGATTCAGCATTGCTGAGGAAGAGGTGCCGTAAGAGGAGCCAGCGGGGTCGGGCGCACAGGAAGTCCGGAGGTGGCGAGCACACACATGAGGCCCTGCCACAAGGGACTTGCCTGCTGTGCCTTACATGTGTCCCTCCAGGACCTGGTGCATCTTACATGTATCCACTAGAGCATGATATATTCTGCATACATATCCCCAGGAGGCTGATAGTGAGTTACATACAGTTCTCCAAAGCCAGTTGCAGAATTCTGAGATATAGGGACCTCAGTCATCCTCTGGGCCTGGAGTTTGTAGGTCTACATACAGTAGGAGATTCTTAGGACCAGAAAGCAGAAGAGGATGTCCTCAGACAGTTTAATTGGTACTGTGTGGTTGAGAGTTGGCACTAGCAGGTAAGTGATTACCTAGCCAGATTTGGAGTGAGGGAACACGCCTTTTATTTTATACAACTCTAGGGAAGCAGTTGCTGTTG
Source organism: Arvicanthis niloticus (assembly GCF_011762505.2). Classification (NCBI taxonomy): domain Eukaryota; kingdom Metazoa; phylum Chordata; class Mammalia; order Rodentia; family Muridae; genus Arvicanthis; species Arvicanthis niloticus. Next base: position 47,098,341 of record NC_047677.1, on the reverse strand, counting down.
CTCGTTTCAGTTTCCTTGGGGTTTGGCAGCACAGGGCTCTTTATTCCCTTGGGGTCTCTTCCAGTCCCAGGTCTTCTGTGCGGCTGCTCTGTTCTTACTGCCTTTCTCCGTTCTGGTCCCTTTCTGTGCCACCAAGTAAATGGGAAGGAAGGAAGCAAGCCCGGGCCTCCAGGAGCTAAGTGGCTCTGCTGTGTCTCAGCAACTCTAATGACCCAGTGTCTGGCACCACAGGACCCCTTGACCATAGCCATAGGCAGCCTGATTGTCTGGACAGGTGGGAACCACCTGAGCGCAGTAGGGTTTACAAATGACAGTTTGTCTGGCAATCTGTTCCCCGCTGTCCTGATTGAAACAGCCAAGAAGTCATTGTAAACACTAAGAAATGTGTGCTTTGTACAAATAGTCTGGTTCCTTACCATTTTCTTATTTCTTTGGGGGTTTTGGGGGGTGGTTATTAAGGGATGGAGTGTTGAGACAGGGTGTCACTTGTAGATCAGTCTGGTATGCAGGTCTTGGTGACCTTCCTAGGTTGAGGGTTACAGGCACACACCCTGAGCCCACCCTCTTTCTGCCTTTGAAGGCCTTGGTTTCAGCAGGATGTGTTCCAGCCCAGTGAGGCCTTGTGTCTGTCAGGCAAGGACAAGGTCCTGCAGTCCTTGCTGGGACACTGCTTCTATGCTGTCATCAAAATGGTATCCTGGGGAAGTCTCTCTTTAGCCACCAGCCCTGCCCACTGGACAGTAGAGAGCTAGTGTCTCCACGCTGCAGTTCAGGATAGAGCTGCCCAAGCCACATCTCGGAGCTGTTTCTGTGTCTCTGGACAGGGTTCGTTCCTTAAGCAGCCTCCTGCCCAGCTGTATGGAAATTTGGGCAAAGCCAACCGTGTAAGTGGAGTTCTTATACCATGGGGATTTTCTTTTTCTTTTTTAACTATCTGCTAATGTCCAGGAAGAAATATCTTTCTTTGCTGTACTGGGTCTTGCTTGCTATGTTACCCCGGTAGACCATGAATGCTCGACCAATCTTTCTGAGCCTCCTGGGTTGCTGGGATTGCAAGCGCAGACCACCACACTGGCCATGTGGCCACAAATTCCAAAGTGCTGAGTGAGGAACATGGAGTAAGAACTGTCTCCCCCTGCTCCTCACACCCCCAGTTCCTCTCCCTCGTGATTTGTAGAAGCTTTGTGTGCTTGAAGGGACTGGTCCTTCTCAAAGGATGTCAGCTGCCTTTTGGGTTTGCTTCTCGTGCTGGTGATGGAGCCTAGGACCTTGTGCATGCTGGGAGATGCTCCACTGCTGAGCTGAGCTCTTGCTAGCCACACCCTATTCTTTTTCTTTCTTTTTCTTTTTTACATGAAGAAAATATTTTAATTTGTTTTGTTGTTATTTTTTTCAAGACAAGGTTTCTCTGTAGACCAGGCCTGTCTCTACCTCCCAAGCACTGGGAGTAGAGGCTTGTGCCACCGCCACCTGACAGATTTTAAGATTTTATTTTAATTAGTGCATAAGGGGGTGGGGTGTGTGTACATATGAGTGCAGGTGCCTGGGGGGGGGGCGGTGCTGAAGGGGACATCAGATCCTCTGGAAGCTGGAGTTACGGTGATTTGAACCACCTGATGGGGGGACTGAGAACAGCACTCCCTCCTTAGTTGTCTTAGCTGTGAGCATCTTTCTATAGTTGGCTGTCTTCTCCAGTGACCTCTGGGTCTGTGTTTTCGGTTAAGAAAAGCCTCCCTAAGCACCAGATTCCAAAAGCAGTGCTGTTTTCCCATCAGACCTTGCGGCTTGTATTTCAGGTTTCAGCCTTGGTTTCTTCTGTAATGTCTCTTTCCTTGGTGAGCTCTCTGTTGGTTTGTAGTGGTGATCTGATCTAGTCCACAGTTCAGTTCAGCTCTCCCTCCAGAGGACACCAGACTCTGGGAGCTGAGAGAGCCAGCCTGAGGCCTCCACACGGATCACTGCAGGAGGCGGTACCTTTTACACGCACGGTTGAGTTTTACAAGTTGGGTGAGGTTGATTTTTGTTTTTCTCATCCTCTTGTTTCGATTATCAGAACACTTTGAAATATTACCTTTATTTAGTGAGGATGGGCACACATTCCACAGTGCTTACATGGGAGTCCAGGAACAAGATGTAGGAGTCAGTTGTCTCCCCCATGTACTCCATAGCTCGGGAGAGAGCCTCCTGTGAGCAGCACAGCTCGCGGTCCCCATGAGGCTCAGTGCAGCTGCACTCCTCTGCCGTCCCAGGCAGACTGTTGGCTTTGTCTTGTTTGTTTGCCTGTTTCTTTTGTGACTTGAAAAGTGAAGTAGGGATTTCCATCAAATTCTCAAGTTCAGTATACCCCGGCCCTCGTGCACGGATTCACTGTTTGTGCTATGGGCCCTCCAGCCTTCCCACAGACACTCTGTATCCCCTCTGTCACACACCACTACTCTTGTGAGGTCCTGGGAAGTCCGTTCTCATTCTCTGCTCTATCCTCTGCTTCTCTCTCTCCTTGTTTCCCAGTTACCCTTGATACCCAGTTACTCTGCCTCTGCTGAGCCACAGGGCAGGCAGAAGAATGTGTGCAGGGTGCATCTTGTGCCACAGGGAGGCTTCACCGTATCCTGCTTTATCCAGGACTTGCATGCACCTCCCAGTCTGTCAGGCCACGGGATGCTCCCCAAGATACCATTCCCATCAGGCTATGATGAAAGTTGCTTTGCTGTGTAATGCACACTGCTTTTTTTTTTTTTTTTTTTGAGGGGGGGGTTGTCTGTCTTTTGTCTCTGGTGCTGGGGCATTGAACATAGGAACACCACACACAGACACACACGCACATACATACACACACGCGTGCACACACGCACACACGTACATACACACACACCCCGGCTCCATCACTAACCTATATCCACAGCCACCTGGCAGTCTTTAACTCTTCCTCCTGAGACTCCTTCCCAGGAAATACAGCAGAGCCTCTTCCTGTGCTGTCATGTTTGACACAATCAACACAGGTCTTCCTGTGTCCCATCATGTGCCAGTGGCTCTGGCTGTTCTCCCTGATGGTAAACTCGGCTCCGGGTCAGAGAGACTTTCTCAAGCAATTTTTAATAGCAGCATGGCTCACCGTGACCTTAATCTGCAGCACTGACGCCTTTGTGCCAGTTCTCATTTGAAATCAACAGGACAGACGAAGGCTGGGGAAGCCTTGGTTATAGATGATCTGAGCCAGAGCCCAGAGGGTAGCCAAGGCCATGTGCTCCTGCTCTGAACCCGTCCACCCATTTGTCATTACCAAGGTTTCCTGTGGCATCTCTGCCTGTCCTCTTCATTCTCCCCCCTCTTCCTGGACAGGCACAGCATCCAGGCTTTTCCAGGCTCTCTCGAGGTGGCTGCCTCCTCACGCCCCTAACCATTTCACCCCACTGTCCCTGCCCACAGGCCTCCTCCCCTCTGCCCTCTGTGCTCCCTGTGCTCTCTGGTACCCCTGTGCTCTCTCATGCTCCTTGGGTTCCCCGTGCTCCCTGGCACTCCTTGCAGTTCCCTGCACTCCCCGTGCTCCCTGCACTCTCTTGTGCTCTCTCATGCTCCTTGGGTTCCCCATGCTCCCTGGCACTCCTTGCTGTTCCCTGTACTCCCCATGCTCCCTGCACTCTCTTGTGCTCTCTCATGCTCCTTGGGTTCCCCGTGCTCCCTGGCACTCCTTGCTGTTCCCTGCACTCCCCGTGCTCCCTGCACTCTCTTGTGCTCTCTCATGCTCCTTGAGTTCCCTGTGTTCCCTGGCACTCCTTGCTGTTCCCTGCACTCCCTGCGCTCCCTGGTGCTGAGAGCCAAGTACCAACTCCTCAGCTGGAGCCCAAGAGTCCCCATATAAGAGCATTTGGTGTGGCCTCTGTTGCCACCCTACTGACATCTGTCCCTGTGTTCTGGCCATCTTCCCTTGCTCTGTTAGTTTTTCCCATCTGCTGGCTCAGGATGCCGTTCTTCATTTCTTGTGTTGAAATTCACCCTTTATTAAAGCTCGTTCTATCACTTCTCCTGTGTGTGTGTTTGTGTGTGTGTGTGTGTGTGTATTTGTCCTTTGTCACAAGTCACCTTACTTTTTGATGTAGAGGCTTTCACTGAACTTGGAGCTGATTTTCTAGACTGGTTGGCCAGCAAGCCTCAGGGGTCACCTGTCTCTACCCCCAGCGTTAGGGTTACAGGTGCATGCCATTGGCACCCGACTGCTTAGGGTCCCAACTCAGGTTCTCAGGCCTGTGCAGCAAGCATTTACCCAGTAAGTCGTCTCCCTGCCCCAGTTCCCCACAGTTATTAAAAGCCCACTGCATACCTGGCATTGTTTGAAGAGTTGGCCATACCAAGTGAAAGTACAACCATGATAAATACGAAGCTTTAGCTGGGCCTTGTGGCCTAGGCCTGTAATCCCAGCTGCTCTGGAGGCTGAAGCATGAAGGATCACAATTTCAAGACCTGTCTGGGCTGCCGAGTTAGTTTAAGGGCAGATGCTATCTCAAGACAGAATAAAATGAGATAAGAGTCTATAGTCCTGTGGCATGGAGTGTTTGCCTAGCATGCTGAGGCCTGAGGGCCAACGCCTACTGCTGCTGACTGCAGAATAAGGACAGCCCACTCTGAGCCTCCTCACACGAAGGGAGAGGCTGGGTCGAACAAGGTCAAACCAGTAAAATGATCACAAATGAAATAAAGGCACGGGAAGACGGAGCAGAGAGCTGTGAGGTAGCGAGGTGGAGAGCTTGTTGCCCTGCCCCTCCTATGAGGGCCTGGAGTGAGCCACGAGGAGAGGCTACAAGGAGCAAACCCACGTCAAGGTGTGAAAGGTGGCCCTGTCCGCCTGACACTTCCCTCCCACTCTGGATTTGCATCTGCCCAAGCAGCCCTCTCTCCCACTACTTGGCACTGCGTGTGTTGGTGATCTTGTTTGTATGTGCAAGACCTGTCTTCCCAGCCAGACCAGGACCCTTTCTAAGGCAGAAGGCGGGGTCATTCTTACAGCCCTCACGCCTTGCAGCCCGCAGAGGCCATTTAGATATCAGAGTCAGCCTGGTCTACGGAGTGAGCTCCAGGACAGCCAGAGCTACACAGAGAAACCCTGACTCAAAACTACAAGCAAACAAAGAAAACAAAAAGAAAGAAGAAATATGTCAGAGCCAGTGGTTCAAGAGCCTGGAAGGAAGGGAGGGACGCTTGATGAAACGACTGCTAAAGCTCCCAGGTCTGAGCCACCAGAGGCCTTGCCGCAGGCTCTGGCCTGGATTGGCGTCTTGCCTCTGGAGGACACTGCATTTCGAATGTGCTTTTTCGTCCCCTAGCAGTAAGTAGGAACACAGGAGAGGTATGTCTAACCTGCGGGCTTCTCCTGTGATGCCTGAGGTTTGCTCCTCCTCCCCCCATGGCTTGAGAAGATGAGACTGTCCTTGTTGCTGTAACTGTTTAGCCAGGGTCTCACTCTGTAGCTCTAGCTGGGCTGGAACTCAAGACAATCCTCCTGCCTCATCCTCCAGAGTCTGGGATTAAAGATGGAGATTCAGCTCAGTAAGTTTCAATCCAACTCCATTCTCTGTTCTTTCCCCATAAATAAAACAGTTGACACTTCCAAAGACAGGGAGCACGGAAGCCCCTTGGTGAAGTCACCGTGTGCTGTACAGTTCTTTCTGCTTTCAGGGACCCAAATGTAAGTCCAGAGCAGAACTTAGTTTGGCAGGCTCAAAGCAGAACCAGTGATAAGCAGTGCCTTGAGAGAGCCGTGCCGGCTCCTGCCCAGGTGACTTCATCTGTCCCCATCAGTCCCTGCTAGTGCCCTGCTCAGCATATCCCAGCCGACGCCATGTACATGTCCCAAATGGCTTTTTGGGGATGTAGTCAACAAAGCAGAGGCTCACATGGCTGGCACACACGATGCGGGTGACATCAACTTAGTAAAGGAATCTTTCAAAATTTTCTTTAAAAAAAAAAATCACAACATGAGTGCTGATGTGGAGATCGGGCTTGATGGATGAGTGTCCCGGGCGCAGTGCAGGCCCAGAGGTCCAGCCCAGTCCACTCCGCCAATGCTCTTCCCTGCCAAACTCTTTGAAGGTTCCACTCAACCTGGCCTTTTCCATTCTGGACGAGAACTGCCATTTCTTACAGTGAAGAATGACCCCAGTGATGGATGCATTTTCTTTAGCCCTGACGAGCAGCTCAGATGTCTGCCCCTGGGTGGGCCTGGGCAGGCCACCACTGCCCCTGAGAGAGCTCTGTTAGGGCACCTCAGAAGCTGACAGGGTCATTGGTGCCCACCGTTCCTCCAGCCCACGCTGGTCCCCCGCTTACTCGGGGCTGCCACTATAGTGACTTGGTAAAAGCAGCCCCTCCCTGGCCACGACCTTTGAGGGTTCCTCTTGACCTGGGTCAAGCAAGGGGCTGTGGGGCGTTTCCTTCCAGGGAGTCAGTTGCTTCCTACTGCCCTCTGCTGCTTGCCCTCACTTCCCTTCTTTAAGGAGAAGACAGTGTGTGTGCTGCCCTGGTGGTTGTCCATCACAGTGTATGCCAGGGACAGACTCGACGGTGGCCAAGGTGGAGGAAGGTGTGCAGGAGTGTCACCCCTCACCTCGAGTCAGAGTGCACAAATCCTGAGATTGACAGCATTCCTGGATCCGACCTAGCCTGGGGGAATTTCTTTCTGCATTAGGGAGCGCGAGCACTCTTCAGTCAGGTCTGCTGTGCCCTGGATTTGCTTAGTTTACACAATTTCTTTTAATCGTCCTAACTAAAATATATTCCAAGCCAAGTATAGTGGCTTATGCCTTTAATCCCAGTACTCTGGAGGTAGAGGCCAGAGGATCTCTGTGAGTCCAGCCTGGTCTGTATAGTGAGTTCCAGAGTAGCCAGAGCTACACAGTGAGACCATATCTTGAAGAAAAAAAGAGAGAGAAAGAGAATGTGTGTGTGCGTGGATAGACAGACAGACCCATCTAGAAAAGGGAATGAAGCGTCACAAATCTGACCTGAGATTGTCAGAGGCTAACAAAGCCACAAAGCTGAGTCCTAGGAGCTTCTGCTTGGACTTCTGCCCACATGGAGCTGTGGGTGACAAGTGTGACTTCGCAAGGCCAGGTCGAAAGCACAGCCTTGCTTTTGAACCCCAGCATCCACAGCTAAAGCACACACGCTGAGACTTAGGCTGGTGTTTTAAAGCACAAACAAGCAGCTCAGTGAGAAGGGCCATTGTGAACCCGAGGGACCAAACCGGTTGCTATGGGAGGAGGTGGGACAGGTTGGCTTAGGAACACTCTCTCCCTGAGTAACAGGCAGATGAGCGAGCGCTGGCTGGCCTCCCTGGAGCCCTGTTCTCGGCCTCACTGCCAGCAGCTGTCCAGGCTGGGACAGGACCCTTTACGTTATCAACAGGTATTTATGGATACCATCTGTGTGTTTGGCTATGCAGGGTGCCTGCAGGCAAGGGGATGGGGCTGAAGGACACAACTCTTCTGAGAGCTTGCTGGTGTGCAGGGGTTATTCCTGATGCCACAGGAAGAACTAGAGAGCAGAGCTGATGACAAAGGGCATGGACTTGTCTCAGTGATTTCCCAATTTGACTTAGGTTTTGTGTGTTAGTTAGGTCAACAAGAATAGCTTTCTGGATCTCTTATTTATTTAAGGCTGAAAATGTGTCAGAAGAGGGTGGGACTCATGTTGGTCTGCCCTGAGGATTCTAAGCCACCCTTTCAGCCCTAATGCCACAGTATGATCGTTAATGGCAGAATTCTTCCCTTCCTGAAGCCTGGCTGCTCAGCGCCCAAGGCTGGCTCTTCTGGGCCCATCAGAAAAGAGCCACTCTCCTGTCTCTTCTCAGGCCCATAGTTCTGCTGTCATCCACCGGTGTCACTCCGAATAAAACAGAAAAAGACAAGTGTATTCCCTGCACATTTCCTGTGGGGCCTGCGAGGTCAGGGCCTGGTGGCTTCTGCGGCACCAGCCTTCCCTGAGCACTGCGTCTGGATGCCCTTCACAGGTGGCCGCTCTGTCCCTCTGCACTCCTGCCTGCCCTGCATTCCAAGCAGGGGGCTCACTTACAGCCCGGCTGAGGTTAACACAGCATTCAGTTTAGTGCGGAGCCTGGTTTCCCTTCAGTGGTGCTGTGATTAACTGTCACAATACACCAGGGGAGTGCCAATTAAGAGCATGATCTCACGCCGGTGCTTCCACACTGTACGCTGCCATTGGGTGTGGTACTGTCTCACCTTGGTAACACCTCTAATTGGCATTCATTGAACCGTGTTGGGCTCTGACCACCAGAGGGTCCTTGGCAGTCCTTGGCAGTCCTTGGACTGCCCACCATTGTGCTTGTTGGCTGGTTGCAGCAAGACAGGGTGTTTCTGCAGCTTTGCTTTGTGAACACCACAGCTAGAAGACCTTAAATTACAAGGGCCAAGGAGGTGACCTCTGAACCCCACCCGACCTTTGACAAAGCCCAAGTCTCTGTTGCTTAGCAACATGATGGCACAGGTGGGCACTTGTAGAGTACGTGAGTAAGCCCCAGTCTCCTGGCATCTGCTTGAGTAGAGTTGGTGTAAGCTCTCATTGTACAAACCCAGTGTGGGCCAGTGCCTGCCGTACAGGATGAGGTGGTGCTACCTGTTTCTCTTCAGTCTGTAATGAGTCACCTCGTGCTGTCACGGATGGCAGCTTAGCCTGTAGTTCTGCCTTGCTTGTGCCCGTCTAGCTGTGTATTGCCGAAGTGTGATGGTGGGCCAGCGCCACAGCCTACAAAGGCGACATGGGGAGAGCTCCTGCTGCCTCTCAATCTTCAGAGTCAGAAACCTGAGCGGCCCAATGGTCTGGCTCTGACCAGCCCTCAGAACGTTCTCGTGCTCCCCAACATGTGAAGAGCCTGTTTCAAATGCTGGAGACCCAAGCATGGGATTCCTTAGCACTGGCAATCCAGGAGAACTCGATGCAGGTTTTAGCAGACACGTTTATAGGTGTGTGGCTGCTGTCCTGCGGGTGTAGTGAGGCACACAGAGGCACTTCACACGCGTGGCTGCAGGGCCGCTCCAAGAGAATGGCATTCTTGCTGTAAACTCTGTCTCCCACCTTCCCTAGGCCGTGAGTGTCTGCTGACCACAGGCTGCTGGGGGGCTCTTACACACCCTGTGTATACTGACTGCACCTGGCGTTTGAGGTCCCCCGAGCACTTATCTTGGGTTGAGATCTCCGAAAGCAGAAGTTAAGCGCAAACTGCCTCCTATCGGAGGTGACTTCAGTGAATGCTGGTGGGAGCTGGGGAGAGGGACCTTCCGGGCTGCAGGGCACAGAGCTTCTTAAACTCTGAGGTGCAGCTAGAGCTGAAGATTGCAGTATGAGCTGCTCCCCAGGGAGAGGCAGGACAGGTCACTGATACTTACGGTGGCCCCTCCCAGGAGCTACAGGGGCTTATAGTTGCAAGTGCTCAGTGCGAGAGGCCATGGAAAACCCCTCAGCGACCTGCTTCCAAAGCCTCTGCGGTCCTGTGCACCACCCCCTTGTGTCTTAGGAGCATGGCCACTGCCTTCTGCAGAAGAAGGCTTGCTGCAAGCAGCACAGGGGGCTGAGGTAACCTGGTAACAGGAGGGGCTGGGTGCTATGAGGACAGAACCCGAGGAGAACAGGACTCAGGCAAAATTGAGTAGCAAAAACAGCTGGCATCAAGTCCCTTTTCCCAGGACCCGTGAACGGAGACAGGCCCTGGGTGACAGTGACAGTGGGGTCAGAGGCCCTGAGTGACAGTGAGGTAGATGCAGAGTGGGCACTTGGGAGTCTGACCATCAGAATCACCAGACCTGTTTCTCCAACCCCAGGTCAAACTCATATCAGGGAGGGAAGGGAGACTGGCACAGGAAGGGGGCCGGACCCTGGCACCTTGCATACCTGCCAGGCTGAGGAAGATGGAGACTTCCCTGCTGGAGGCCCTGGTGTTAGAGTCAGGTGTGTGCTTCTGCTTTGGGGCCTGGAGAAGAGAGAATGAGAGAGCACACCGGTCTTGATCGTTATCCTGTGGATATTCAGGCATGGTACGAGTCAGGACCAGCTCCTCGGGAGGGCTCTCCTCCCGGCTTATGGATACCATGTCCCCATGGTAAAGGCCTCAGTGCCACACACTTTTTTTTTTCTTTTACCTTAGAGGCTAGGCTCCAGCATCTGAGTTGCAGGGGCAGTATCCAGGGCACCTTCACCAAGGAATGCTTCATATCGGCCACTCCTTATCACAGAGTGGGGGAGGGCTGGGTAGGCAAACGCAGGAAACAAGACGGAGCCAGTGTACAGCCTGGCTCAGTTATTTCTAAGTTATCTCTGGGTTTCTGCCTGCTGCACTGACTGACCTAGAAACTCACAGGGTCTCTGCCCTTGCCCCCATAGGAGGAAGGGTCTCTGCCCGACCTCTGTAGGAGGAAGCCTGTACCAGCCATTCTTGCTTGCTCTCACTTCTAGGAGAAAACAGGGTGGGGAAAAAGTCTAGAAGTTCCGTGCGTCACCGTTGTGACTAGAGCCGCCCTGTTTATTTTCACCCTGTAGGAACATATTTGAGAGTATGATGTGTGCATATAGCCTGAGCTCAGAGTGAGAAGAGCTAGTGTGGGGAACTCCTCCAGCCTGCACACACTCCCTGACGGCTCACTCACAACCATGCAGAAGGGGCGTCTCAGAAGGCACCCCAGTTTTAACATCAGAGCTGGGAAGCCCAGGCGAGGCCCTGGGCCCCTCTGCCAGGCCTCTCTGGGCACCTTTGCCTGCGTTTAACCCAACAGGCACCTGCCCCAGGCTTCCCTTCATTCCTGCTGCCCAGAACTCAAGCTGCCTGGCTGTGGGTTTGCGCATCTGACTGAAAGGAGCACCCATTCCTCCTCCGAGTCTTTATTGATTATTGTAACAAGAGTGGGAGACGCTGAGGTTGGCAGAAGTCCAATAAGTAGGCTCTTATAAAATTAGGAGAAGTACTAAGGTCTTACTGTCCTGGGTCTTACTCTGGCATTAATAAGCCGAGTCTTTCTTGGCTCCTCTGGCAGAAGTCTCTCAGAGGTGGAAGCACCCACTCCATGTCTGGAGAGCCAGGAACAAAGACCTGGCCTTGGCACTGAGCCATGCTTACAGAACCACTGGTCTGGGGGCAGGGCTGCTATGGATTTTCGTGCGTGCTGTAGCCTTTGAGCATTTTCAGCAGATGGGTTGGACAGCCTAAGGGTCTCCCTGCACAACGGTGTCAGAGTAGTAAGTGGCCAGGCATGTTTCCTGCCCTTCATAGTTCTCACCTTGCAGCTCCATGGCCGTGAGCCCCCCACGGGCCTCAGAGCCTTTCTAGGGCTCTGTTCGCATGCTCATCCCTGTGCTTCTTGGATAATGGGAACTCACCCGCTGTCCCATGTGGCTCCCCACATACAGAGCAGCCAGTGGATCTGCTTTTCTGTGTTCTCTGTACAGGAATGCCTTTCTTCTGCCCTTGGTCCTCCTGTGGCCCCTCATTCCCCAGCCAAATGAGTCCCTGCCCGTGAGCTGGAGCCCAGGAGCTCTGGAGATGAGAGTTTTGCTCCTGTGCTTTTAGGAACCCTGTGTTCTGTCAGAATACTAGCAGAGGCAGTAATACTTTATTCAGGGTGCTGGTGTGGGGAGTAGGGGAGGGGCTGCATTGGGAGGGGTGTGCGGGCGGCCGGGTGGACATCTGTTCCTGCCAGGGAAATCATGAAGGGCCTACTGTGCTGATGTACTGCTTGGAGTCTAAGAATTCTCTCTCTTTTTCCTTTTTTTTCTCTGAGCCCCAAGAGGAAGGGCCCAGTTGTTGTAGATGCCACGTACTCTCAGGGTGAGCCACTGTTTGTCCCCTCCCCTTTCTTCTTTAGGAAAAGAGGAAACCCCTAAACCGTGCCTAAGATCCAGTTAGGGATTAACCTCACCAAAGGCTCATGTATGACCTTTCCATTCTGTATCAAGTCCTCCAGGGTCCAGTGCTAGCAAGGGCAGCAGTGGGACACGGGAAAGTGTCAGAAGTCTGTGAGCGTGCAGGGCCAAGCCTCACTTACACCTCGCTTACACCTTGACCTTCCCGTGCGCAGCCAGGCCATCTCTGCTCCTAGAGGTCATGCAGTAACCTTGGGTACAGGACTAGTGAGTGTGTGCCGCACGTGAGCTTGCATGTCACCTTGCTGCCTGCAGAAAGGGGCTTTGGCCCCATGTGTGAATATAGCTCGCTGGAGCTTGCATGTCACCTTGCTGCCTGCAGAAAGGGGCTTTGGCCCCATGTGTGAATATAGCTCGCTGAAAGGGCCAGCCAAGCAGAAGCCTTGCTCCGACTCGGAAGACTCATCCGACTGCGTCGGGGGAGAGCAGAGACCTGAGTGGTCCTAAAAGGCATTGCAGAAGGAGGAGGGGGTGACTTCAGAGGAGCAGAGACTTGCTGGCTCTAGCCAGAGACCTGCGATGGCAGGACAGGTTGACGGAGCATCCTCACATCTTCCACCAAAACCAGACTTCCTGCGTTTGCCCTATTCCTGAGCTCTGGTGTCCTGAGAAGTCTCATGTGTGAAGATCTATCTTCAGCAGACACAAGGGTAGCATTCCTGATGGTTCAAAGGTCAGGCTGGGCACAGGTTAGCTCCTCCTTCTAGCTCAACCTTCTTCTCACAGTTTTAGGTGTCCTTGAGCTTCAGAATGGTCTGTGAGAATCGGAGTTGCCTTGGCTCACTGTCCAAGACTTTCAGGGGAGGTAGGGCTCCACATGCAGAAAAGGGCTTTAGTTCGCCTCAGAACCTGCTTCTGTGCTCCCAGCTTGGGCACTGGGCTGGCTGAGGGCAGTTCTGGCTCACCACCTGCTCTGTGTGTGGATGAAGGCTGGAACTAGGTCCTGGGTAGCCTCCGGGCATGGAGCAGAGGCCAAGGTCTACTGATGCCCACATGCTCTGCTGGGGCGGTCAGGAAGGCCAGACCCCCTGTTTGTCCTGAACCAGGGTAGTAATCCAGAGGACACGGTCCAAACAGTATCTTCCAGGAAGAAGAAAGCCTCCTAACGTTCTCCAGTCAATGGAGAGACTCCCTAAGTAAAGTCAACAGGAGAGGGATTCTGCTTTGGGAGGCAGATACTCATGATGAAGGTGGTTGGAAAGCTGCCGCCGCCTTGTTTGCGAGCCCTCCAAGCTTCCCCGGGCAGTCAGTCTGTTAAAGGAATATAAACATCAAGTTACTTTAACGATAGTGTGTGTCCACTCTTTGAGGGAGACCTGGCTGTCTCTCCTCATGGCTCTTGCTCACTTTGTGTTCTCTGCCTCTCTTTACGATGTTAGACACAGCCAAGATGCTCCACTGACTGGCGTTTAAGGTTTGACTCTTTTGTAAAGCCAGAATTAAGCCACTTGTGAAGCAATCTGAGCATAGATTTCTTTCAGAATTTCTCAAACTTATTTAACCAACTACACTTCATTCAAAAACACGTTTTCGAAATCTTCCCATTATTGTATCTCTTTGAAGTAGCCACTTGGTTGTCATAGAAACAGCACTTATACTTGTTTCATTACTTGTTCATTTGTAACATTTAATTACACTTTCTTCCTCCCTTGTGAGGGTAGGGGGTGGGGCTGGAAATCACACATGCTAGGCACTTACTCTAATATTAACCATAGTCCTAGCACTCCCTAAATTTCATTTATTTGCTTAAGTTTAGAAATGATCTCACTATATAGCCTAAGCTGGCCTCAGATTCTAGAACCTCCTATTCAGCCTCCCTAGCACTGAGGTTATGGGTATGACCACCATTAACAGTTCGGGAGTGATGCCCACCTCTCTTGATAAACACACCACTCCCTTGTGGGTGCCAGGTAGAAATGTGCAGGCTGTGAGCCGTGCTGTGCCTGTCAGGAGGACACGCTGTAAAGTTAGCTAATCTGCTGGTCAGTGAGGTAAAGGCACTAAAGACTGTGAGCTAGCAGTTCCAGCTGGGCTCACAGTGACCAGGAGACACGGCAGACTCCGGCGCTGTGTCTGCTTCATAACCTGCTGTCCAGCTCTTGGGGACAAACTCTCCTAAGTGTGGAAAGCACAGAGATAGCAGCCTCCAGTTCTCCCCCTCTACCCTGCGGGAACAGCTCCGGCCTGAGCTCCTACCAGGAAGCCCCTCCCTGTCAGGGACTTTTGTCGTGAATGGAGAAGCCACCCCCAGCTGTGTCCAGGAAGCTAGCTATTGTTCACAGGGTTGTGAACGCTTTCTGCCCTTTCCCTCTGGTTTATCTCTGAGGGACCTGGCTATTAACTTGTTTGTAGGTGGAATTTTATTTATTTTAGAATGAGATGAATATAAATCATGGCTGCCTTTCTAATCACAGCAAACCGAATCACTAGGGAGAGATTACAAGATGAAAACTACAGATGTTCCCTAGAGCCGGGAGTTGGCACCTGGTAGGTGGTGGGTCACAGAACAGGAAAGAGGTGATGATTCAGCCCAGCCCACATTTCTCTGGGCTAGGGAGGCTCTCAGGACTAACTTCCTATTCTGGCCTAGGAAGTGCAGACGGATCCTCCTCTGGAGAGGAACCACAGAACCTCCTAGGATGATACCTTCTAGGGTGATGTCGCAGGGAATGGAGGAACTGCACCAGCACACGGGCCTCAGGCTCTGTCTGGAAAGCACAGGCTGATTGCAGGCCTGTGCTTTGTACAACTTCTTAGACGTTCCCAGCAGCCTCTGGGAAACTGGAGCTCAAAAGAGGAAGTAGCTGGGCATGCTGGCACATGCCCTAAATCCTAGCCTTGGGGAAACTAAGGCAGGAGAGTCTTGAGGTTGAGGTCAGCGTGGGCTGCACAGTGACACCGGCCCAGGGGAGCAGGGAGAGGAGAAGAAAGTCACTGACCATAGCAGTGACCCAGGCGCTGAGGAGGTTTCCATACTCTCTGAAGTGAGCTGAAGCTCAGAGAAGTCGAATGGCTTCTCCAAGATTCTGCTCACGAACGGAGAGGACCAGATTTTGAGCTCAGGCTTTTTTATTCTGAAGTCTTTTCTTCACTGATTACCACCTTTCGTGATGTCCTTCTGACATATCTGAAACTCTGCCCTAAGCTTTCACAGACCAGAGGCTAGCCCCAAAACAAGCGGGACCCTGGAAGCTAGTGGATGATGGTCAGTCAGAGCCAGCAATTTTAAGCTCTGGAGCACGGACGTCACAGATGGGCTGTAAGAAGGAATAGGGGCCATTTTGGTGGCCAGTCCTCCAGATCGACCGGCAGAACCAAGCAGTGTGGAAGGCTGTAGGTGTGACGCTTCCCAGGACGGGCCACCTCCTGAAGCAGGAGAGGACTCGCCCAACAAGCCCTTCGCACCCACACCTGCTCCCTGCTCCTTCAGCATCCTGGGAGCAGTTCAGGCTCCGATTCTGTGGGTTTCGGGCTGTGAAGGATATGAACATGTCTGTGTGCTGGCTGAGTGTGCCTGTGTGCTGGCTGAGTGTGCCTGTGTGCTGGCTGAGTGTGCCTGTGTGCTGGCTGAGTGCGCCTGTGTGCTGGCTGAGTGTGCCTGTGTGCTGGCTGAGTGTGCCTGTGTGCTGGCTGAGTGTGCCTGTGTGCTGGCTGAGTGTGCCTGTCTGTGTGCTGGCTGAGTGTGCCTGTGTGCTGGCTGAGTGCGCCTGTGTGCTGGTTGAGTGTGCCTGTCTGTGTGCTGGCTGAGTGTGCCTGTGTGCTGCCTCCTCCGTTCACATTGTCACTCCTGATGGCAGTGATCCACTCCGCTGGGTGTGATGAGTGTGACCAGTTTCCCAGGCCCCGCTTTCTCAAGAACACAGAAATCAAGTTTTCAGATTGCAGGGCCTGGAGTTTGCCTGGTTCCAGAATGGAGCTGTCACCAAGTCCGTGGGAGAACCCTCCGCCCTGCACTGTGTTCAGGAAGGCAGAGACGCCAGGTTCCCACACCTTTTTCTGTGTGGCCTCGGCTGAGCGTGGCTTCGGCTACGGCATGCTGAACCGAGTTCCTTACAAATGAAAAGAGAACCCGAGTGGATTTATAATTTGATATTTTCTAAAAGATTTGCGCCCAAAACATTTTTCGCAGGATTTTGTTCTGGGTTTTGAACTACAGAAACTTGAGAGACTGGGCCCAAGAATGTGTTGGTGCCCAAGGGCCTGGTTCTGGGACTGCTGTTTCGCTGGGCCTGCTGTGCATCCTAGCCTCCGTGGCCCCTCACCCCCACCCCGTGCTTCTGCCCATTTAGCAAGCCGTTGATGTGTCTGGGGGTAAATTGCAGGCGTAAGTCCATCATTCTTAGGCTTGGTTTGGGATGGGGTGAGACATCCTCAAAGACAAGCTGAGATCATAGCTGTCATTGCACAACGTTTGCATAACCACAAATTCCATTAGAACAAAGATTACTGTGACCCCAAAATGTTCCCTTCTGCCCTTCCCCGTCAGTCCCTACCCAACCTTACCCTACAGCCTCCCTGGGCACCCATGCCTCTGGCGTTTTCTTGGGCAGTGTTTCCCTGATCCATGACTTCATCTAAACAGCAGCAGTGCAGGGTGTGCCCTTGAGTGTAAAGTGAGGACTTTAGTGACTGAAAATAAGACTGGGGTTCTGTCGGGTTCCTTACTCTAATCTCTTCCTGTTCAGCAGACATTAGGGGCAGCAAGTTAAGGAGGCCTTAGGGAGGCTGATGGGTGTGGCGGCTCCTGACCACGAACACGCTGTGATCTGACCCTCTATGCTACAAGCAGCTCCCAGCCTGTAGGTCTGAGGAGCAAGCAGGCGCCGCACCCTTCCACAGCCCCAGTGCTGAGGAGCCATGCAGGCCCGAGCCGCTGATGCCTCATCCATGGTCGCTTTAGTCTCGGCACACACAGAACAGGATGGGGGAGACATGAAGAGTGAGTGTGAGCTAGAAGCAGAGTCCCCAGCCAGGCTGGTGCCTGTGCCTCACCATAGGCTTGTGTCCCTCCTACAGGTGCCAAATGCTAGGCATAAACTGGACCAGAACCCGACTATGAGGCCTCATTAATCTTTCAGATAGTTGCCCCACTTTTTAAAGCCAACACCTGGCACATAACCCAGAGAGCTACGTGGCGAGCAACAATCAAGTTAATTGGAATCTGGGTCTCCCCATTTCTCCTTTTCAGCAGTTTCCTGGGACTGCTTTCTGAGTGGGCCGTCCAGGCTGGAGGCCACTCGGCAACGGCTGCTTGTTTCCTTGTGGCCTGTCCCTTCGTATTCCTGCCATGCCCTTATCTCTCCTTTACGCTTTCCCGCCACTGTCATAAGAGCAGACTGGGATGAAAGGTCTACTTCATTCCAGCCTGAGGGAGAGTGTGGTGTGAACCCTCTGGTCCAGCAGTCGGAGGCAGAGACATCTGCTCAGCCTGCATTCCTTGTTCAGTCCAGCCCAGTCCGTGGGGTGTCTCTGGGAACATTCAGGGGTGTCTTCTCACTCAAATGTCTCTGAAAACAACCTCAGCAGAGATGCCTAGAGGTATGTCTCACAGGATTCCCAACCCAGTCAGACTGACAAAGAATTTAGCCATTACAAGCCTGCCCCTGGGTAGAAAAGGGACCCAGTTGGTGGCTATGGGATTGGAGGTACTCTGAGGCTGCAGGAGCCAGTGTCTGCAGTCCCAAGGTGCAGGCCAGAGGAGCAGAGAGACACAGCCTAGGACTGGGCACGCTTGGCTCTGGTCTCTTCTCTACCAGGCTGCCCCTCTGATCGGGAGCAGTCACAGTTGGGGGGTAGGCTTTTCATAGGGCAGGACAAAGCACTTTTGAAATGAAACAACTCTGTTATCCCTTAGCCCAGAAGGGAGAGGACCTCCAGAGAAGGCAAGCAGAGAGGGGAAGGGAACTGGAGTGAGGGGATACCACAGTAAATACAGTATCAACCTGTGTGCCCTCCCATGCTGAGACAAATTAAGCTGAGACTAGCAGTCTGCTTTGAGGAGAAGTTGTTCGTTATTCCTGGGGCTGCAAGGCTGGCCTGCCTGAGAAGAGCCCTTAACCCACTGGCATTTCTTTATCCCCACATTGAGCTCCCGCCCTCCCCTGCTTTTCCACCCCATCCTGGCCTCTTCTAAAAACCGTTGACAAGATTAGAAAATCAGGACACATAATTTACTTCAATCCATCTTTGTCTTTCCTGGGACCTTATGCAACTCAGTCTGGAAGGGGAAGAAAAAAAACATAACGTAGCCCTTGGTCAGTGACCCTTTCTCAAATATTGAATCAAAGCCCTCTCAAGGCTGAGCGCCTGTCTGCTCTAAGAGGCAATCCAGCAAATACAGAGTGGACCACGAGCTCTTATGTGGCTTCTGGTCTGGGAGTGTCAACTGTCAGCATCTTTAGGGTTCTCTGACAGCATCAGTGGTCACATGACAGGGTGGGGTGAGCCTCTGGTGGGCTTGGCCCTCAGCATTCACCCACACACACCCCACCCCCCAACTCTGTTCAGCCAGGCTCGGTGTCCTTCAGGCCCAGGAGCAGGCTAGGCTGCTGGCACATTTAAGAATCTACCGAGGAGTGGCACTTGGGATCCCTCCCTGTATGTGAGATACTCTGCTCCACAGTGAGCCGAGGCTCTGGAGGGCTGGCATAAAAACAAGGGAAGGAGCAAACAGCAGAGAATCCAGCCAGACCCAGAAGTGGCACTGTGGGCCACCTTCCCTTCTCTCCATTTATATAAGAGCGATTCAAGTTTCGGTGACCAGGCTGGAGAGAGCATTGAATATTGTCACTGCTTATCAAGACCTGAGTGTCACCAAGATGCTCCTGGCTCTGTAAAAGACATGGGGTTAGATCAAAAGCCCTGAAATAGGCTTTTCCCCCCTCGATGGTTCTCGCCATCGCTGGGACACACCATTTAAACTGTCAAAGCAACAGAGCCAGACACGGTTCTGGGTAAGTCGTCAGTGTGGGGTAGAGGAGGAGAGGCTGGCGTCTCAGCTCTGTAGGACAGACCTGAGGACACTAGCTTGTGCTTTGTGACCCTAAGGAATCCTACCTATGCAGGGACAGCCCAGAAAGGAATGGAAGAGATCAGTATCCCACTTTGCTGATTTCCAGAAACATCACCTTTACTATTTGTATGTAGAACAGCGAGAGGAAGGCAGGTCCTCTCCTCCCCATTGAACCCCAACTTCTAGGTTCATATCAAAATGGTGCCTGTTATCCTGATTACTTGGTCCCACAGGGTTGCCCAAAGGGGAAGTTTTCCACGGGCCTAAGGGCAGGAGTGTGCCGTCCTAGGGACTGTCTGCACCTCACAGACGTACTGACACACACAGCACTCCTCAGAGCTTGAGGCTTTCCTTCCATTCTGGGGGTTAGTTGAGTGGCATGGTGCCACCTCAGTGGTTGGATGGGCCCACACCCATGGACAGCTGCGGGTATCCAGGATCCCGGGGCCTCTGAGCAGATGTCAGCAGTATAGCCAGTGTTTGCTCTTATCTGTTTGGGGCGTGTTTCGTGCAGCTCTAGCTTATGAACAGAAGCATCCTGAATACCTGCCAAAATGGGTCATTGCCAAGGCTTTTTTGTCCATTCGTTTGAGACAGGGTTTCTCTGTGTAGCCCTGGCTGTCCTGGAACTCACTCCTATAGACCAGGCTGGCTTCGAACTCACAGAGATCTGACTACCTCTGCATTCCTAGGCTAGCAGAAGACTGGCATGTCCTTCAGTTCCTCTGCATAATAGACTCTTCAGCTTGGCTTGGCTGTGGCAACTTGCAGAACAGTAAAATGTTTGGGCAAAGCCGCCTCCTGGCAGTGTCCGTCAGCATAGGCACACAGGGTAGTCTGTGGAAATCCTGGCCAGTGCTGGCCTCCAGGCACCTGTGGGTGGTTCTGGGGAACCATCAGCACTTGTGTCAAGTGGCCGGCTGGGGAATCTCAGGAATGAAGTGGGACTGCCACCCACTTGAGCTCTCTCCACCCATGGTATGGAGCACGGCCTTGGAAAATGGTTCTTCATCACTAGGCCCTCGTCATGGAAAGCAGCTGCTCACTCATGCTTAACTTGTTACCAGGTGCCGTGCCCAGGAAATGAAGTGCACGTGACTTCACTCTCAGGATGCCTGCCTGAGATGTCCCCATTCCCACTCTGGTACCACCATCTCTAACTCCAGTTCCAGGGGATGCTATGCCGTCCGCTGGCCTCCACAGGCACCCGGATCATATGTGGTGGTTAGACATAATCTCAGGCAAAACACCCTCACACGTAAAAGTAATTTGTCAGGCTTCGAATCTAGGCTTTGGTAGGCTGGAGTCTTCAGAGAACAGGAGAAAAAAAACAGGGGCCCAGCTAATTTTATTGAGCATCTACTGTGAGCGTTTCGTCCGCACAGCCCTTGGTGAGAGGCATGCTTACCCACTTCCATCCCAGGTCTCAGAGGCTGATGGTCTTTCCCAGCCTATCTGGGTCACTTGCTTGTGCTACAGCACCCGAAATGACTGGAGCCCAAGGGAGGGGGAATGCATGTGGGCGGCCGTGTACTCCAAGGGACAATGCACACTGGCGCTGGAGCTGTCTCCTAAGCAAAGACAGTCCCCTCCCCCGCCCCCCAGTCCACTGCGTCACCTCTGCTGTGCCCCTGTGCTTTGGCTGAGCTCTGCAGTGAACTGGCTTGGGAGAGAGAGGGGCACTTACCCTGTGCTCTTCTGGATGTCAGCTGCGCCCTGCCTGCCAGCTGGAGGCCAGCTGGGAGTTGTTTTTCTGATTGTCAGGCCCAGGCTCCTTACTTGCACTTAGGGGAAAAACATCCAAGCCCTGGTACAAAAGGTCCCTCTCTTCATGGCTTTGGGAGAGGCTGTGAATGAGCTCATTATCACCGCAGCCCAAGGAAGGGCAGGCGGGCTTCGTCTGGCCGTCTAGACCTACCCCTGGCCACACATGTTGGACCTAGGCCCAGATGGGGCAGCGGGGATCCAGCCCACAGTAACCCAAGCCAGGTGCTGAGACAGGTGGTCCACACCAGGGGCCGGGCCGAAGACATCTGGATGCTTTGAGGCTAGCTGTCGCTACTGTCTTAGGGGAAGGACAGTGCTGATGACTCCTACCCAGGAAGTGCAGAGCTCCATCTGGGTCCCCAGCTGCAAAGGGGTTTCCTTCCCAGGCTACGTGCCTACCTCCCCTGGCTTCCGGGAGCTTCCTGTGTACAGGCGTGCCTGCCTCTATACCTCAGAACTGGCTGTCATGGCCACCAGCTTTCTTTACTGTGCTCACAGGCTGCCAAGCACGACTTGGAACATAGCACAGAGCAAAGCTGACAGCTGTCCTCTTAGGGAACCTACGCTCTAACTCGAGCAGAGACAAGAACAGACCACCGGGCAGTGGTGGGGGCAGTGGTGGCGCACGCCTTTAATCCCAGCACTTGGGAGGCAGAGGCAGGCAGATTTCTGAGTTCGAGGCCAGCCTGGTCTACAGAGTGAGTTCCAGGACAGCCAGGGCTAACAGCCAGGGCTATACAGAGAAACCCTGTCTCAAAACACCCCCTCCCCCCACCAAAAAAGAGCAGACCACTGGGGAAAGGGGTCACTTCTCCACATTGGCCCACGCCATTGCTATCCCGAGCCCCGCATCCTGGGCTGGGTGGGGCTCTGGGCTGGGTGGGGCTCTGGGGAGATAGCCGAGTGGTACTGGCCTTGAGCTGGCAACGCTGGCCCCAAGTTGACCCTTCTGCCTCTCTTCTTTCTGTTTCAGATTGAGAAAATCATGAGCTCCATCGGGGAAGGGATTGATTTCTCTCAGGAACAGCAGAAGATCTCAGGTACGCTGCTCATA
Organism: Arvicanthis niloticus; assembly: GCF_011762505.2. Taxonomy (NCBI): domain Eukaryota; kingdom Metazoa; phylum Chordata; class Mammalia; order Rodentia; family Muridae; genus Arvicanthis; species Arvicanthis niloticus. The sequence goes on along the minus strand of NC_047677.1, from coordinate 47,076,589 downwards.
AAGAGAGGGAAGCGGGGAGGGCTCTACTGCTCAGTGGTTGCCATGTCTGTCGCTCATTGCGTTTCTCGGTTGGTGTGGCCCTCATCAGAGTGGCCCATGCCGGAGTTACTTCCACACTGGCCCGAGTTCCCGAGGTGGCTCTGGTACCAGCTGGTCATGAAAATATGGCCCTTATGTGCCTTGTTTACTACATTGGCAGTGTGAGGCTAGCCAAGTGTTCTCACTGTTAGCACACATCAGAGTCTCCTGAAGTGGGTGTCTGTCTCCTTCCCTCCCGGTTCCCTCAGTCATCTGCCGGTGTTACCCAGATCATCCCTGCTTTGCTTGGTCTTTTCATTTTCATCCAAGCCATTAGAGTGAGGTCTGCCTCGGTTTCCTTTTCTGTGAAATGGACCATCGTGCGGTGTTTCTTTCTCAGGAAAGATGTCCTTAAAGTAACTCTAAGAGCCGGTGCTCACAGCCCCCTGTAGAGTCCTGACTCAGGCCCAGAACTGTGGCACCCAGGAGGAGACCAGCTTCCCTCAAGGGCAGGTTCTACCCCTCCCTCAGCATGAGCCCAGCAGCCTCCCCTGTGACCCTGCTAAGGGTGCTGTGTGCATTGCAGGAAGGAGCTGTGGGCTTTGCTGGGCAGAGCCTGGGCTCTGGAAACCCACTGCCTTGAATTCAGTTCTAGATGTAGACTTCAGGGTAAGTCATCTCCTCCCAACTGATGCTCCCGCCAGCACCTCTGGGACTCACCTCAGACGTGGATCCTGCACCCCCAGGAGCCCTGCCCATTTCTGTCTGTGATGCTAAGGAAATCGGAGAACAGGGCACCTGCCTCTGGCCTGGCTCGCTCTGCGTTCAGCCCTGCTTCCTGGTGCTTCCTTCCTTACGGCCCCGTCTCTGTCTGGGTCCTAGCTGAGGGACTGGGCTCCATCCTCATCAGTCTTGGATGACTGCTGGAGATGACAGAGATGGCTCTCCTCGCTGGGAACCCATGGGTCCCTCTCCAGACCACTGTTTCCACTGCGCTGGTGTGCACAGGTGTTTCCAAGGGCTGGGTGTTTGTAGAGCATAGGCATTTAGGACAGACAGACTCATGCCACTTCAAAGCTGGGACCAAGAGCTTGGAGCTCAGTCATGGCTACCTTCTGCTTTACTGTGCCTTGTTTAAGGATCACGAGCCTGAGCCAGCATCATGTGTCAAGAGGCTGGAATAGCGGACCTCTGCCTCTGATCTAGTCGGGCCCCCTGGGAAGAGCCTTGCCCTCCTTCCCACCTATGGGAGTAGCAAGAGGGCTTCTCTGCATTCTGGCTGCGCTGAGCCCAGCACCTGGTCTCGTACGCGTGTTCACTTTGCTGAGCCACCTTCTACACCACAGCATAGGGACCCCCAGGACAGCAAAGGCGTGTGCCATGCTATGTAGGGAGCCCCAGGGTACGGAGAGGCTGGCTTAGGCCAGAGCAGAATCACTGCTCATTTCTAGTAGTCAGTGTCAGAGAGTATCAGGGGTCACCTGTCAGAGAAGGTCAGGGAGGAGACTCCGGGGCTCTGGCATAGCCTCCAGCAGCTCCCGCTTCTCAGAATGGCTAGCTTTGCACAGGGTTCTCTCCTGAAGGGCAGGGCAGCAACGCTGAGTCCCAAGAGCCCCGGAGTGTCCACACAGGAGCTAGATACCCAAGTCCCCAAAGACAGATGTCACGACGGCTCTGTGCCTCTGCCAGCTACCAGACTCCATCACACCAAGCACTCTGGATTCTCTGAACAAAGGTCTGGTTTTCCTCTGCTTCACTCCAGTCACTGCTAAACACCTGCCGAGTGTACCCTCCTGGGGCTAGACTCTTGACACCTTCCCTGTTTGTGACCTATTAAGACGCAGGTGCCTCCCTCATATTTATGGCGTGGCTTGTATTTATGTGGTTCTGGTATGCCTCTGCCCTTCGTTGTCCCTAGCTGGCTGGACTTGCAGTTGGTCAGGTCTCCCCTTGGCTCCTGCTCTAGGTGCATGCTTCTCCCTGGGACCGATGTTCTCATCTAAGGAGCATCAGGTGCAATAGCCTTGCCTTGCTATCTTTGTGTTAAATAGGACAGCGCTAACTAAAGTGGCAAGAGGGGGTCACTTAACTGTGGGCCAAGTTGGCCCTTGGTCCCCTCCCCAGCGCTCCTCAAAACTACCAGCCCAAGTTACAGACACAGTTCGCGTGCCCCGTAAGAGGTTCCCGGCCCTGAGCCTGAGCTGCTGCTGCTCTCCCTTAGTCTCCATCGCCAGCATCACTCCCAGGAAACCTGTCAGCTCGCTCTGCCTCCCCTCAGCGGCAGCAGCTTCTGCTCCGATGTCCGATCCCTGATGTATTCTCCTGAGCGTGGAAGGGGGAAGGGTGGGAGGGGACGGAGGGGAGGGCCAGACAAGAGAGTGAGCAAGGACAGTGGAGCTGGCAGCCAGCAGTGTGGAGCCCCGGAGCCTTGAGACAAAGCCTTCTGCCGCGGCTCTGCAAGCTGCAAGCGTGCACATCCACCGGCAGCAGACTGGACCACAGCTGTCCAGCCTTGGGATTACAAGCAGGGATGAATCAGCAGCCGGGGCTACATGAGCTCACAGGCATTCAAGAGCCTGCTGCTGCTGCGTAGGTTCCCGGAGCTGACTTTCCATTCAAGGGCAAGTCTGGGAGCCCCCAGGCTCGGCGTTTGGGAGCTCTGCAAACAGCGTGCATCCAGAGACTACCGGGTCGCCACCCACCATCCGTTCTGCAGAGGACAGGAGAGGAGTGGAGGCTGCCACAGTTGGTTAGCAGGGTCCCAAAGACAAGCAAGTTGGCATTGCCCTGCCTTGAAGGGCAGAGACCGCCGGTGGCAGCCGATGACTTTCACCGTGTCAGAAGAGTCCCTGGAGGTGACGTCTCCGTAGTTGCCTCTTCTTTCTCCCACCTCGCACCTCTTTGTCTCCCCTTCCTCACCCTCCTCGTACCTGTTCATGCTACAAAAACTAAAGAAGTCAGGTGGGCGTGAAGGCATCCAGCTGAACACCTGAGGGCTGCGGGGAGGACGTCTGCCCTGCCTGCACTGCCTCAGTCCCGCCCTGACTGGAGAGCACAGTGAGAAGATGTTCCTCGTTCCTGTGCATCTGTAGAGGTTTCGAGACCAGAGACCCTGGGAAGAAAGCTCTGTCTCTGTGTGTGTGTGTGTGTGTGTGTGTGTGTGTGTGTGTGTGTCTCAGCCCGAGCGCAGCACACTGAATAGACACTGCCGGATCCTGATGACAAGTGGCTCTTTCTTCTGTCTGCCTGATTTTTGTCTTCTCTGACCAAGAACTGAACAGCCAGACTGCTGTCCCCTAACCAGGCAGACAGGTCATAGGAACCACCACCGAAGACAGGGACCATGGACGCCAACCCAGGCCGGGAAGGCAGCGCCTCAGCCCAGGAGGCTTCCCGATCGCTGGCCTCCAGAGGCTAGCTGTAGATGGGCCCCAGGTCACACAGCCGGTAGAAGACCATGCCACTGACCCAGCAGAGCCACATCTGAGCCTGGTTCCAACACTCCAGCCCACCTGTCCCACTCAGCCCCCTGGCTGCCCTGAGCCGGGAGCACAAGGAGCCCGGGGCCATGGTTTGCTTATTCCGGGACTGCTGGGGGAAAACAAGTATAAGCCCCTTCTCTACCCCTGCCGCTCACGCGCTGCTTGTGTTGCATGTGCTGGGTTCCCATGAACCGCCGCTTCCCCCCTGGAGCCCTCACTGTGTGCCTGTGTCCCTCAGCTGCATGAGGACTCGCGCTCTCTCCTGACTGGTCTGTGCTGCAAGGTCGCAGAACTAGCCCCTCGTCACAGCCCCACAGCAGCTCCAGAAGTTGCATGGATGAGAGGAGCAGCCAGGCTGGTGGGCACTTAGAGCTCCGGTGTCCCCCTCTAGTGCCTGTGGGGACAGACTTTCTGCCATGCCTCTGTGTGGACATTGATGAGGAGTTGACCCAGAGACCGTTGGGGGTTGGCTCCCCCGACCCTGGGGCAAGATCGTGCATGTACAGCCTCGGCCCGGCCCTGGACAGCTCAGACTGTGGGGTGTGAGTGGGCAGCAGCCACCCGAGTTGGCTGGTGTCCAGCTCTAGGCAGCTCTGTCCCTGCCTGTACAGAGAGGAGAAGCCTCTCTCTGCTCTGTTGTACATAGGTAGCCTGGCTGCTTCATGGTGATGACGATGATGTGGCAGTGCCGTCTGTCCTCCTCTGAGTGCCGCTGCTACCGCCTTAACGGGTTCTCCCTGTTCAAGCGTCTGCCGATTCCTCTCTCGTCAGGTTCTCGGACGCTGGAGCAGAGCGTCGGGGAGTGGCTGGAGTCCATCGGCCTGCAGCAGTATGAGAGCAAGCTGCTGCTGAATGGCTTTGACGATGTCCGCTTCCTGGTAAGAGCATCAGATGTGCTGGCCCCAGCCGGTGCTGCTTGTTGGGAACTGGCCCACCCAGCCGGCGTTTGAAAGAGTACATAATCTCTCACCCCAGGGGAGACCCCACAGAGGGGCCGTGGGCACCCAAAGTCAGCTGGGTGGCTGATGCTAACTTTGCAGACAGTCCTGGCCCCACTGCCTTTGGCCCAGGTGCCACTCAGTGGGAGCACTCTTGGGAACCCTGACTTACAGCCCTGCCCGGCCCTGTTCCTTAGACTGGATGCTGGTGTGTTATCTGCCGGCCGAGGCATTCTGGCCGGCATGTGGAGCCACTCTCCAGCGCCTTTGGCAGCCAGGGCAGCCAGGTACCCCATGGGGACTCCATGACCCATCTCAGTTGGATGCCAAGAGTTTCCTTACTTTCCAGAACTTTGCTGTTGTCACTGTAGCAAAGGTTTCTTCCTGCCCCACCAAGTACAGGCGAAACCAGAGCCTCATGCGTGCCTGGCCTCAGAGCTGACCAGAAAAAGGCCAAGTGTTGGTTTGGATGCTTTTCTGAGGTTCATTCTACACTCACAGAGAATACAAGGGGGTCAAAGGAAAAATCAGCCCCTGCCCCCCCTGCTCTCTGAGGAGTTAGGACTCAGCTTAGATCCTGAGCTCAGGAGCCAGTGTCATCTGTCTCCAAGAAGCCTTGCCCAGTATGTCCCAGTGAACCATTCAAGGCACTGCCTGAGCCAGCATGGGCAGGAGCTGGCCATTCAATGTCCCAGCCATGGTTGTGACAGCTCACGTCCCTCCTGTGAGCTGGGTGCCAATCTCAGCAGTTGATAATATCTGAGCTCTGTGACTCCCCTGCACCCACGGGTTGTGTGCTAATGTCTCTACCTGTTTCCCACGTGGTGGCAGAGGCTGAGTGGCTTGCTCAGGGGCACGATGCTGGTAATTGGCAGGGTGGAAATGTACACTTGGGAGGTACAAGGCAAGAGGTCACTCTCTGAGCACTGTCACTTACGTGCTGTGCATCTGTGTAAGCGAACAGACCCATCTGCCTCATTCCCCCATTTCCTGGAGGGCCTGTCCCTCCTCTCCTAGCCCTGGAGACTAGCTCAGACTGCTACCTTAAAGCAGAGCTCTCTCACGTGTGCACACTTATCCTGGCGTCGTGTGAGGGGCCATGTTTATAGAGTCCCAGCCTTCCGTCCGCTCAGTGGGATGAATGGGTTTACTCTGTCAGAATAAGGTTTGGTGTCTTCAGTGGGGGGAATCCTACTTGTGACTTCTAGGAAAGGCCCAGTGGAGAGCGCTTTAACCCAGCCATCCTGTTCCTGGGCAAATCTGCAGCGAGCTACCCTCACATGACTAGGTCAGGGGCTGTTCTTTCTCAGATTTTCAAAGTCTACAGTTTTAAAATAGCAGTTTGTTTTTCCTTTCTAAAAATTAAGCTGCATGGGTGCTTACAGTTCCCGGAACCTTACTTCTGACTCACCATGCTCTTTAGGGGAGGACCATGAACTAGGAAGGAGGAGGGTTCAGTTAGTGGGGAGGACAGCTGGCCCTGACTCTCGGGTCTTTCCTTCTAAGTAGCCTTTGCCACGCTGCTCTGAAGACCTGCAGAACTCTCCCTGAGCTCCAGTCCTCCAGGGGCTAAGCCTGCGAATCAGCACAGCCCTACTAAATTTGGGAAGGGTTAGCTTTCCAGTCCTTGAGCAGCCTCAGAACTCCCTGACCCAACCTGAGACCCAGACCAGAGAACAGCTAGATGACATTTTTGGGCAAGCATGCCACTCAACCAGATGCCCATGTAAGAAGGCGCAGAGCCTGTATGACCTGTCACCCTGATGACCAGCAGCATGGTCTCTCCAGGGCTTCTGTAGTCCTGGAGCATCCAGAGTATCCAGCAGAGGTGGGTGAGCAGAGCACACCTGAGTTAGCATGGCGTTGCTTCGGTGCCTGGAGTAGTCTAAGTGAGCAGCGCAGCATCCTGGGAAACCGCACGTAAACTGCCTAAGGATAGATTTTAGCAGGGGTGGTTCCCATTTCTGAAACGCTCCCTCAGCCTGTGGTCCTGGTGTGGATCATCCAGTTTGGTTCACAGTAGACGGTGAACATTTCCCCTGGTTCCGAGATTCCCTGAAGGTGTTTGTCCCAGATGCAGAGTAGCTTCAGTGAGCCGGATCCAACATGTTGGGGACATCTAGACGCATGTTCACAGACAAGGTGGGCTTGCAAGCACTGTGGAAGCTTTGTGTGTGACGAACGGAGCTCTATGGGACAGTCCACCCTGACGTCCCCTGGGACACAGGGCCCCGTGCTCTGGCTGCCCCAATGCTCATATTCTGCCTGTTGCTCTCAGGTTCACCTTTGGGGCTACACAGAACACGTATGCCCTGTTGAAGTCTGTAGTGGCTTCACAGATCTCTGTTGTCTGGGTTCAGTGCTCTTAATCCTGACTGTCCCCACAGTGATGTTATGTTGGACTTGGGCAAGCAAACCTTGTAGCTTAAACTACTTCCACACCCTCTTGCCTGTAGGCAGAAAGACAGGGTCAGGTCAGGACGATGAGGGCTACACTCTGAGCTCCCTGTGCTAATGGGGCCTAATGGGAGGCCCAACCCTAGCACCAGGAAAGCCAGCAAGGAGGTGTGGCTGTCCTGCCAGCCAGCAGCCCCCACTGGCTCACGCTTCATGGTCCATTCATCGTCACCACACACCATGGCCACAGGAAATGGGCTTTCTGGGGACTAAGGAGCAAATGCATTTGGTTGGCTTAGAAGGCGGTCGCTGATGGCTGGCACACCTGTGCCTTCAAGCAGGCTGCGTCATCTTCAGACAGCCCCCTGGAAGTGTTGGTAGCAGAATGATGGTGGCCCTGAGGCCAGAGGGTTGTGACAGACATAAAAAAGTCATGTAGTGAAAGAATTCCTAGTGTGGGGAATGCACGTGTGGGGCTGTTGAGGGCACACAGGGATGAATGTGTGGTCCCGCTGTTGCTCTGTGCATGGGAGGTATAAGATGTGCCAAGATATGTCCGTGCTGATCTCTGGTAGCTTCATTCTTCTTTTCTGGGCATAATGGTTTTCCCTGCCTTACACTGTGAATGGTGGTGAAGTCAGAACAGCAAATCCTGTATGTGTCAGAGGGGACCCCATGGTCCAGCTGAAGATCGGAAGTTCAGGAAGCAGCTGCGTGCTAAGGCCTGGCTAGAGACTCTAGAAGTCACAGGAGCCATGTTCACCATCCTCTGCTGTGCACGGGGCCCAGATCAACATCACCCGGCATCACGGGTAGGAAAGTGGAGGCCCGAGAGCTGAGAGGGAGAAGCAGGGGACGAGCCAGAGACTGTTGGCGGTAGGACAGGATGTTGGCTTGAGAACAGGGCCTGGTGAGACAGGAGGGTGAGCTAGACCTGACCCTGCAGTCCTGGAAGCCCTGTGAGGAGGCACATGGTTGTCTCTGAACCGTGTGTGAAGGGCCTTGGCCTCCAGAGGGTGGCTGAAGGCAGTGTCGTGGACAGTTGATGCTAGAGGTGGCTGGGTTAGAAGCAGCTGAGATGGAAGGAGGTTGCATCCTATGCTGCAGATGGGGGCCTCCTGCCCCTCCCGTCCGTTCCTTCCTCCACTAGGTTCTGCCACAGGGTAAGAAGGTTCCCACTGGGTTCTTGTCTGCTTCTGCAGTTGAAGGTCTTCATACAGGAGAAGGCTACAAGTGATTGGCTTTCAGCACAGCTGGGCCAGGAGCCCCTTCTTTATTAGTTTCCATCAGACCAAACCCCCAGGCTCCTAAGGTGCTCCATCCAGTTCCCAGACTTGTCCCTTTCAGCCCCATAACCCACTCTATTTGACCCATGGGCAAGAGTCTTGGACCTCCTGCCATGGTCCCTGTGCTCCCCATGGTCCCTTGCATGGGGCTGTGTCTCCCTCCTGTGTCCCTCCCTTTTACCTCCATTTGTTGCTGGCCCAAGGGCCACAGCCAACCTAAGCAGAGCTGCTGCCCAGATGCCGTGCAGCACCCAGCTTTTCCCTCCTGCCTCAGCCGCCTGTCTCTGCTGTTGGACTGGGATTTTCCTGTCCAGTTGACATAGGGCCCAAAGCGAGAGGATCAGTGGAGCTGGGGCATCGGCAGGAAGGTTCTCAGCAAAGCCTGTGTCCTGCCTGCTGGGCTAGTCAGTCTTGCCACCTGAGAGCCAGACTTCTCAGGTGCCCCAGGGACTGAGGGCCACAGGGGTGCTCTGTCTAGATCCGAGTCCCACCCAAAAGGCTGGTGCGGGGATTGCAGGGAATCTGTCTGCTCTACAGCCTGGCCTGTGGTGGCAAAAGCTCAGGACATCAATGTGAGAAAGCAGGTATGGTCACCAAGAAGCAGACAGAGAAAGCTCAGGAGGAAAGTCAGAGTTCTGCTTAGTGGCTACAAGCTCAGTGTGTCTTGGGTCCTCCCTGTGCATCTTCCCAGTGAAATGCTGTTTACCGATGTCCTTCATGGTCCTGTGCTTTCACATAAGCTCTAGATGGAGCATGCCGATGTCACAGTACCTGGAGTGCAGCTGTCACTGCATGGGTGCTGAGAGGCAGTAGGTGGTGTGCACCCTTCCTCCAGAGCAGAGCGGCAGCAGGGCATCCACAGGGCTCACCTGCTTTGCCCTGCAATGTCCAAAGACACTCGAGGCTTTGAAACCAATCCCTTTGACTCTCGACTGACAAACCTACATTGCAAATGTGTAGCCCAGGCAAGCCTTGAACTCCTGCTGCTCCTCCCTCTGTCTCCCAAGTGGTAGGATTACACATGTGCACCACCATGCCCAGCTTGTGTTAGGCAGGGTCTCATTCTAGCCCAGGCTGACCTGGAACACTCAGCCTCCTGAGTGCTGGGTTACATGTGTGAGCCACCACAACCAGCTTCCATGTTACTTTTAAAAATCATTATTACACTGCATGCCCCCTCGTGTCTTTTTTTACAGGCATGCTTGTTTGTGTGCGCACACGCCCGTAAGTGTGCACAGATCAAAGAATAAAACGTTAGTTTCTTCCCCTTCTACCATATGGTCCTGGGAATTGAGTCAGGCTGCCAGGCTTGCAAACAAACATCTTTACTCGCAGACATCGCCAGACATTGCCAGGCTTGGTGACACACTTCTTTAATCCCAGCACTCTGGAGGCAGAAGCGGTGGGTTTCTGTGAGTTCTAGGTCAGCCTGGTCTACGTGCCGAGACCAACCTTAGGCATAGTGAGATCCTGCCTCAAAAACAGAACCACACAGAATAACAGCAACAAAAATTAATTCAGAAAAAAATGTGCCGTCTTGAGGCCAAAAGCAAAGGAAAAGAAAATTGCTGGTCCCCCTACCCAGGGGACTGGTACCCAGGGAGCCTTCACCCTGGTCCCCCTACCCAGGGGACTGGTACCCAGGGAGCCTTCACCCTGGTCCCCCTACCCAGGGGACTGGTGCCCAGGGAGCCTTCACCCTGGTCTCCCTACCCAGGGGACTGGTACCCAGGTAGCCTTCACCACTTTGTGCCTTCTTAGATTTCAGAATGTTCTGGAATAAGCCTGTGTAAATTTTGTGCTCAGGAAAACATTTTCCTAGTGTGGAGAGGTCAGGACTGAGTGACAGCCAGCCACACCCAGAGCCAGAGGTGCCAGAGGAGAGGCGTTCCCTGCTCTGGTCTTTCTGTTGGGGCTTTAGTGAAACTAACACCCAGTCCTGGGAGCAAATGTCACAGCACTGCCCACTCAAGTGAGTCAACCCTCTCAACTCCCTCCTCTCTCCCTGAGTGACCTGTTCCCAGGGTCTCATTCCCATCATGCAGTTGGTCCTAGCCAAAAGGATGGAAGCCAAGCAGTTACCCGGACTGTGCTTCTTACAGTGTCTTCTTTTGGGTTCAAGGAACTAGTGCAAGACAAGCCTTTCCCACCTGCTGTGTACAGCTCGGGAGCTCCTGGGGACCCTGAGCCTGCAAAGCTCAGGTCTCACTGCATGCTTGCCAAGTACCATTCTAAATGAGGTCTACACCCCACACACACACTGCACCCCTCTTCTATAGCCCCAGTGTCTCTGTCCCTCCCCAGGCCTCTCAGCAAGGCAACCACAACAGGCTGACAGCTCAAGAACTAGTTCACCTGGGCAGGGCCCTGGCTGCCTCTGTCTTTTTGAAATGTCGGTTATCCCATGGTGAAGGCACGTGAGGCTGAGATAGGCTTGTCCCTAGGACAGAGGGCTGAGGCCTGTGGCACATACAGACTGAGACTGTCTCACACCTCCCCTCTACCATCCCATACTTGCCCACTGGTGCCTGCCTCGCTGAGCCCCACCTCTCCAGAAGCTCTTCCTCTTCCCCAGGTCCCTCCTCCAGGAACTACTAGACCACCAGTTGTTACAATGTATTGTGTAGAGTCGAAAGAGAAGAGAGTCTGAGTGTTCAGCCCTCTGTCCAATAGCAACAGGTTCAGCCATTGGTGTTTGAAGTACCAAGACAAACACAAAAGTAACAGTGGCCTTGCAAGGTGCTGAGCTTTGTGAGGAATCTAGAGATGTAAACCATTGCGGAAAAGATTGCCAGCTGAGCCAGGGTAGATAGAGCCTGTTGATGCAAGATCAGATCCACGGAACCGTGCAAACGCTGTCTCCTGTCAGCATCTGACTTCTGCAAGCTCATGTGGCTGAGGTCCCAGTGAGAGGAAGGGTGCAGCAGGACCAGTTTCCCATCAGACCCTTCGTCTGTTTGTTTCCACTCATCTTTCTCAGAGCTCTATGGCTCCTGACCCTGGACTTGGGTCTGATTAACTAGAGAACCTGTCTGGTGTTGGAGCTGGTAGGAGTGACAATGGGCTTGTCAGAAGTGGCTGCTGAGCCTGCTTCTAGAAGTTCATGTCGCTTCAGCTCAGGTCCCTGCTTAGGTGTCAGCAGAAGGGCAGTCTGAGTAGGTGGCCACCTCTCTGCCTTACCCACCAGCAGACTCTAGATCCAGTCAGAAGTGGTGTCAGTGTCTAGGCTTGTGTGTGGTAGGCAGGGGTGCATTCTGCAGGCCAGGAAAAGCAGCCGAGACACAGAGCTCTCTTAGGCTTAGGCTAGTGTCCTGTGTAGGCTATTTGTCCCACACCCAGGACAAAGACGCTAAGGAGACAAAGGTGGGGCCACCAGGCCATGGTCAGCACGCACTGGCCCAAGCTACTTAATTAACATGTCTAAGTACAAGATGGGGGTGAAATACCCACTTTTCTAGAAAGAATCCAGAAAGAGGTCCAGAAGCAGCCACTCCAGACCTACAGATATAATTCCAGGTTGGCAGGAAAGACGGCTCACTAAAACAGACAGCCTCTGCCTGGAAGGGAAGGCAGCTGGTTTAAGGACATCACTATATACAAAAGCAAATTTCAGTGCTTAAAGAATAACTCTAGGGCTGGAGAGATGGCTCAGTGGTTAAGAGCACTGACTGCTCTTCCAGAGGTCCTGAGTGCAATTCCCAACAACCACATGGTGGCTCACAACCATCTGTAATGGATCTGATGTCCTCTTCTGGCCTGCAGGCATACATGCAGGCAGAATATACATAATAAATAAATCTAATAAATAAATAAATAACTCTAGAGGGGTTTCCCAAGCCTGACATACGGAGATGTCCCAAGGGATCCAGGTGCTTTCAGGTGTGAAAAGAAGGGTGTGGCACAGAGCTAACAATGACTTCAGAAGTTGCCGGAAGCACAGCTACCAGATCAACTGCAGAAACAGTGTGGTGGTATCTGGACATCACCTAGACGTTGGCCCCAGGCTTTGTGCATGGTGGGCAGGGGTATGTCATGCAGCCTGCTCTCAGAGAAAAGTCTGTTTCCTCACTGGAGAAAACACAGAAAGTCAGATGGGGAAGGCCTGGGAGAGAGTAACCAAGAGGGGTTTGTGCGTGCAAAGTGTGCAGATCATGGAGCAGGGACACACCCACCCACCCCCCGCCCCCCAATAGATGCCTAAACCAAATAAGAAGGCACAAGCCTTGCGTGGGACATGAAGCTGTCATTCCACTGAGAACGGTGTCCTGAGACGGCAGCCATGGGCTGGCTACTGCTCACAGGCCACTGTCCATGTGGGGAGCCCGCGCTGAGGAGACACATGCCCACACCCTTTAAGCAAGCAGTGCCCTTCGGCAGCTCCGGCCTATCGGTGTGATGCCGGGGGTTCTGGTAGCAGCATCTGTGTATAATCTGTCCAGCGTGGGTCACACACCTGAAACCCATTCGCAGGGAGGAGAAGAAAGATCAGACTTCAAGATGAGCTTTGACTACATAAAATTTACTCTCATAACTGGACACGATGTCGCACACCTTTAATTTCCAACACTCGGGAGGCAGAGGCAGGAGGATCTCTGTGTTCTAGGCCTGAACTATGCAGTGTCTCAAAAAACAAAAATGCTTTTCACGGTTGTTAGTGAGAGCTCGTGGGCTGCAGGCGGAGTCACTGTGAGAGCTCGTGGGCTGCAGGCAGAGTCACTGCTTGGGCTCAGATCTAAGGTCTGCTACTTCATAAACAAGTTCTGGGAAATCTGATGTCCAGGTGCCTCCATTTTCCCATCTGTGTGACCAAGATTAACAGAGATGCTAACGTTATTGTTGTGAGATGAGATAGCTCATGCAAGAGCACTTGGGAAACAGGCACGTGGCCTGCCAGCCGTCCCCACTGTCCCTGTCAGACTGGGGTCCTGCAGCTTCTCTACCCTCTGGCTGCTCTGTTCAGATCATGGTGAGGCAGTGAGAATGCTGACTAAAGCTCAGCTTGGCCCCCTTCCTGCAGCAGTGAGCCCTGTCCCAAGAGTCCTGTCTGATTCCTGTCAGCATCTGTCCCCCAAGCTGACTGAGGTATGTCTGTGGGGAGCATAGCGCCGCCGTGAGCTTACTCTGGCTGCTGCCCAGGGGTCCAGCGTTCTGCCTTCTCTCAGCGGCTCTGATAGAGAAACATTTGGTATGGCATCATGGCAGGCTGACCTGACTGGACAGCAGGTCTTGGTATAGGAAGGACCTAACGTTCTCTCTACCTCAGGGGGCCAATGTGATGGAGGACCAGGACCTGAGGGAGATCGGCATCAGTGACTCACAGCACCGGCGGAAGCTGCTGCAGGCTGCACGCTCCTTGCCCAAGGTGACCACTCCAGGCCTTGGCCCTCTTGACCCCCTAGACCAGAGGGGGTCATAGGAGTCATATATCAGATGCCCTGCATATTAGAAACTTACATTACAGTTCACAACAGTAGCAAAATGACAGTTATGAAGTAGTAACAAAAATAATTTTAGGGTTGGGGTCAGCACAGCATGAGGAGTATATGAAAGGGTTGCGGCGTTAGGGTGAGAACCGCTGACCTAGACCCAGCGCAGGAAACAAGCCCAGCTCTGAGGCAAGCAGATCTCATCCCTCAGGGCATGGGGTCTTCCTGCTTCTCTGTAAAGCTCTCAGGCCCTTGGAGAATAGCAGGAGCCCAGGGCAGGGAGTGCCTTGTCTGGCCAACTGAGGAGGTTCTGGGACCCTCGTGGCACAGAGCTTAGTCTCATAGGCTCAACCTGTCACTGGAGCCCCCTTTGGAGTCTCTTGACTCATTAGAGCCCAGGCTAGCCCATCTTGACCCCAGAGAGGCCTGAGAGGAGCATTCTCTGAGGCCTCCGCCCTTTGACTTATTCCTCCCAGGGCCAGGCCTTGGTCCTTTTACCAGAGGCTGGGAAGTGATGGGCTGTGCCAGGGGAGGGCTCAGGGTAGCCCTCCGTCCTGGGTTCTTGCTCTGTGACTCAGGGATGCTGTTCCTGCCTCCTCACACCACAGGTGAAGGCCCTTGGCTATGACGGGGTCAGCCCCCCCTCAGTGCCCTCCTGGCTGGACTCGCTGGGGCTGCAGGACTATGTCCACTCTTTCCTGTCCAGTGGCTACAGCTCTATCGACACTGTGAAGAACCTCTGGGAGCTGGAGCTCGTCAACGTGAGTGCCCTGGGAGGCCGGGGCAGAGGGGCTGTGGACCCATTCCCCACCGCTGACTGCTCGTCCTCTGCAGGTCCTGAAGGTTCACCTGCTGGGTCACCGCAAGCGTATCATCGCCTCCCTTGCAGACAGGCCGTATGAAGAGCCACCCCAGAAGCCTCCAAGGTTTTCCCAGCTAAGAGTGAGTTCAAGGAGCTGGGAAGGGTCCACAAGGCCACTTTGTGTATTAGTCCTGGTAACATGACTCTTGGGATAGCACATAACAGTCCCTGCCCTCACCCACTGGGCTCATGTGCAGGACTGGTTTCTGTCCTTTGCGAAGGTGACACCTCTTGTTTGCACCCAAAGTCCCTCAGGTGGTTCTGAACAAAGGACCACTGGGACTATTAGAAAGAAGTCGGCGGAACCAGTTCCAGGCTAGCCCACATCTAGGGCTGGGTACCGAGTTGCTGACAAGCCCATTCCGATGCTCTAGTGTGCCTGAGGCAGAGCTGGGAATCCCCTGGCCAGGCCCGACAGTGGGCCCACCCCAGTGCCCGCCTCCGAGCCCGGGCTTCCTCAGACCAGCCAGTCCCTGACAGTTGCTTAGGGCTGCTGCTTGGGAACTCCTAAGCTGTGCTGGGCCAGCACGTGGTTCTGTGCTGGGCGGCAGCCTCATGAAGAGCTGCTTTTACACATGAGGGAGCCGAGGCAGGCCAGGGCTCCTGAGCTCCCAGAGCCATGAAGAGCAGCTTCCTGCTGCAGGAGCCCGCTGCTCTGAGGCTTTTCCTGAGAGAGGGCTCTGCTTTGCTGACGCAGATAGGCAGATAGTTTCACTCATGCTGAATGTGGGAGTGGGCCCTACCCTTTCCACAGTGCAGCCTTGTGTGGGCCTCTGCAGGGTGGGCTGCTGGGCCTGCTTGGCCCCTGGGAGGTTTGGCTCTTCCTTGGAACAGGCAAGACCTAGCTGCCTCTGTCCACATGGGCTTTGGCCAGGACGCCACTGTGAGCTGCTGCTTGCTGCTCACCCCTTATCCCCTGCCTCTGTATGCCACCCTGGGCAGCCTCAGGGCAGCTGATGCCTCCAGCCTGGAAATTTCACCAATTTCTTACCCGACAGTGCCAGGATTTAATCTCCCAGACATCGTCCCCGCTGAGCCAGAATGATTCCTGTACAGGGCGGTCGGCAGACCTGCTGCTGCCCTCAGCAGACACAAGCAGGCGGCGGCATGACAGCCTGCACGACCCCGGGGCCTCTCGAGCAGAACGCTTCCGAGTCCAGGTAACAGGAGGGGCAGAGTCTGCAGGGGCCATCTGTGAGCTACCATCGGTGCCAGGGGACAGCTGTGGGCTGCCATCAGTGTCGGGACAGTGCCACCTGCTCTCTTCACCCATACCCAGAGCAAGGTGAGGCCTTGGGCCTCCAGAAGCTTTGAGAAGAGCCTCTGCCTGACACTTCCATATCTTTCCATCAGATCTGGGGCTCTCCGGGGGCATGGTCTTCCGGTCTAGACCTGCAGGCCCCTGCTCATCCACACAGCAGTCCAATTCTCTCGCCTGTCTCAATCCCCAGAGCTTCCTTCTCTGCAGCTCTCAGCTTCCTTCCCTCCTGCCCCACACCCCACACCCCGCACCCTGCAGACCCCCAGCCCAGGGCATTGTGCTCTGCTCTGCTGCTGTTCTCTAGCTTGGAGGCAGAGCTGGGTGTTTTCATGTTTCACTGTGCTCCCAGGACAAGGCTGGTATCATCTTGCTTTACAGGCTTAGCCTCTGGGCCCTTGCCCTCACAGAATCCGCTGGTCTATAGCCAGTCTGTCTGTCCTTCTGCCTTGGAAAGTTCTGGCTCTGCTCCTTTCTGCAAGTAGCCAGCCGTCTAGACCTCAGACTGGCTGCTGTCCCTTCCCTTCTGGGGGAGTGGATGCCTCACTCCCACCTGCTCTGATGCCCTGCACACATTCCAGGCCACAAGGTGTCTCCATGTCCCCTCCATGTCCCCTCCTTCCCACAGCACAGCTGTGATTTTACACACTTAAACAGTGTCCAATCGTTCAGTTCTCTGTGGAGACCACACACAGTAGAAGTAGAAGACCGAGGCATTTTCTGAGCCTGTACTCCATCCCCCACATTAACTCTTGCCTGAATGTGGTCCCCTCCGACCCAGCTGCTAGCAGAGGGTCTGTTTAGAGTGCATCCATTGCCCAGGACCTGAGGAAGCCAAGGACTCGGCTCCATGGCGTCAGCCTGTGTTCTTTATGCTGAATGGTGCCCACAGCTATGTTCCCCACACGGCCTGGTATGTCTGAGACAGCCAAGCTCTCCTGTCTGTGATGCCCCACAAGCAGAGCACCTCCTGTGGCCCTGGAGCCGCTCAGGCTCCAGTTTGCCCTGCCCTGTGCACCTGAGTCCTGCCCTTGCCGAGGTCACTGGCTTCCCCATGCTCCGGGTACACGAGAGCCTAGCAGTGCGAGCAGGTGAGTAGCATCCAGCTCTGTGTTCTACAGGAGGAGCCCAGTGAGACCAAGCTGACCCTCCGTCCGCCCAGCCTGGCTGCCCCCTATGCTCCTGTGCAGAGCTGGCAGCACCAGCCAGAAAAGCTCATCTTTGAATCCTGCGGTTATGAGGCCAATGTGAGTTACCCCTGCCCTCCCTAGATGGCCAGCTTCCCTCCCTGCCCCCTCTTACCTGGGCCCTCGGACTGTTCACAAGGCTAAACCCAGGACCCAGGGGACAACCTCTGCTGTGCTAAGGGGAGGGGCACTAGCCTGAGTATAAATGGGGGTTGGGGGAGCTTTCCATCAGGGCAGAAGAATGTGTTTTGAAAGGCAACGTCTAACAGCAGGATGGTCCCACATCAGCCAGGTCATCCTACGTAACAGCATTAGTGTCCCTAAGCCCACCCTCTGCCCATCCCCACAGTATCTGGGCTCCATGCTGATCAAAGATCTGCGAGGGACAGAGTCCACCCAAGATGCCTGTGCCAAAATGCGGGTAAGGTGGCTGAGTGACAGTCCAGAGTCAACAGCACTGGCTGCCCTTCCAGAGACCCTGGGTTCAGCTCTCAGCACGTACACTGGCAGTCACAGCCATCCATAACTCCGGCTCCAGGAGGACCCGATACCCTCTGTTTGCCTCCACGGATACCAGGCAGGCACATGACATGCGCAGACAAAGCAGCCATACACATAGCATGAGGATGAGAAGGGAAAATGAGTGTGGGTAGGTGGGAGGCACTGACCAGAACACAAGCAAGGGGATGCCCGCTACAACCGCCTGGGCTATCCCTACCAGACCGTGCAGAAACCGCCCCCTCAGCCCACCCCATGTTTCTGCAGAAGTCGACGGAGCACATGAAGAAGGTCCCCACCATCATCCTGTCCATCACATACAAAGGTGTCAAGTTCATCGATGCGTCCAACAAGGTACGCTGCTCATGAGGGCTCTGTCCCCTCTCACTGACGAGACAGCTGAGAGAAAACAACCTAACAGGTTCAGAAGGGCCCGTCCGTGCTCACCTGCCTCCGTGTGATGAGGCAGTACACCAGCGTGGGAGGAGGCTGTTCACCTGGTGCTCACCAAGCAGCGGGGAGGGCAGGAACAAGTCTCTGGGACCCACCGTCAGTGCATGATCCTTCCGGGAACACCTCGTGTCTGGCCCCAAATGGCCATGACCATCTCATAACTCGAGTGCACCCAGCAACCCACGTATCCACAGAGTCCCTCCAGTCCCAGCACTGTCCAGAAGTACAAGGTCAAAGTCTCCTCTGGGGTTCAAAGCAAATGTTTGCTACACAGGATCTCATTGTGTAGCCCGGATGGGTGGGAACTCACTCTGTAGACCAGGCTGGCTTCAGACTCAGATCTCCGCGCCTCTGCCACCATGCCCAGGTTCAAAGCAAAGTGCTAATTTTGAGCCCCTGTAAAACTCAGAAGTCAGGGCTGAAGAGATGTTAGCTGGGTTGTAGTGCTGGCTGGTCTCCTACATGGTGGCATAAAACCTGTCTGTGACTCCACTTCCAGGGACATCTAATGCCCTCTCCTGGCCTCCGTAGGCACCAGGCACACATGTGGTACATGGACATACATACAGGGAAAACTTCCATACACATAAGATAAATATTTTATAAATAAAAATCAGAAACTAAATTACATGCTCCCAAGATAACATATAGTACAGAACAAACAGTTTTTACTCTACAAGGAAGAAATAAAATAGCAAGAAAAGATCAGACCAAAGCAAACCAGAATCCGGCAAGGTAAACAGTGCCCACAGTATGTCTGTCACCAGGGCACGTGGAGCCGTCTGGTGAGGCCGGTGGGCGAGGGAGGCCCTGCTGCTTTGGCTCTTGCCGGGCTCTTGAGTCTTGACAGCTCTGGCCACTACTCCAGCCTTTTCTTTTTGGTTTGGTTTGGTTTGGTTTTTCGAGACAGGGTTTCTCTGTGTAGCCCTGGCTGTTCTGGAACTCACTCTGTAGACCAGGCTGGCCACAAACTCAGAAATCCGCCTGCCTCTGCCTCCCAAGTGCTGGGATTAAAGGCGTGCGCCACCACCGCCCGGCTGCTCCAGCCTTTTCTGGGAAGCACCCATGTTCCTGGTGCCATGCCTGCATCTGCTGAGTCTCCACTGCCTTTGCTTTCCCATCCTCATGTCTTCCTCTTGCAAACCCCCACGCTGCCTGGCCCAGGCCTTCCTTTGAAACTGGAGTGCAGGCCTCCATGACCCACATCATTTGCATTCTTCACACCAGCAAAACTAGTGTCACATAGGTGATGCCAAGATCTCCACCCACTAAAGGAGTAGCGGGGCCCTTCTGAGCCATAGCTGTGACAGGCTTTGAGTACTTGGATGGTTGAGCATGATCAGGTGGAGAGACACGTTTCTAGGTGGCCAGTACAAGCAGACTGGAGCTGGCTCCTCTCTGGAGAAGGCGGCCCAGTGAGTTCTCTTCCAGATTCTTCAATTAGTCCTGAGCTGGGTTTGCCCAGTGCCGGAACTGTCTCCAAAGTCATTTTCCTTTTATTCCAGTGCACAGCATTTGACTCCTATATAGTGTTCCTACTGTCTTCAGACACCGTATCCTCCCTGGGCCAGCTTCATCCGGTTCTTGTGACCCAACTACATGTTTTTCACATCTTTGTCCCTCGGTTCCTGTTCCCAGTTCTCCCTGTAAGCTCAACTAGAACAGCTATAGCCCCCTCCCTCTTACATGCTGGTTGTCACCACGGCGTCCACCTCAGTCTGTCATCATCACAGTATGAAGTTTTTTGTCACAGTATAACATGAATGGCCCAGTCCCCAGTAGACACCCTCCTGAGCACGGCAGAATTTCCAGTCAAGCTGTGCTGACAGCATGCTAGTCTTTCTCTAGCCCACATGTCCCAGTTCCTCCACAGACATCTTTGCAAAGGTGTGAGAACCACGTATGTGGTCGGGCTAGCCGCTGCAGAGGCTCCACTTCCCTTTCTGTGACCAAGCCCCGAGAGTCAGTTGAGGCACAAAAGGTTTGTCTGCTTTCTAACCCCATAAGTCTCAGGTGGGAGCATGCGTCAGAGGAGGCTGCTTGTGGTAGACAGGAAACAGTGAGGGGGACCAGGATCATTCTCAGTGATCCACTTCCTCTGCCTGGGCCCCACCTCCTAAACTTCCCAGCACCTTCCAGTATACCAGCATGAGCCGAGAAAGAAGTCTTGAGTATGTGGGTCTTTGAAGCACTTCCTGTCCAGAGGGCAGCGGTGGGTGGTGTCCATCTCACTGCGGGGTTCCTGGAGTTCACCCCTTCT
This sequence comes from Arvicanthis niloticus, assembly GCF_011762505.2. Taxonomy (NCBI): domain Eukaryota; kingdom Metazoa; phylum Chordata; class Mammalia; order Rodentia; family Muridae; genus Arvicanthis; species Arvicanthis niloticus. The sequence goes on along the minus strand of NC_047677.1, from coordinate 47,056,524 downwards.
GTCTGTCGGTCCCAGCCCCTCACCTGCTCGCAGGCCCTTGTCCTGCAACCCAACTTCTGTCCCAGCTGCTTTTTCTCTTCCTTGGCGCCGACCCTTACTGGTCCCTTCACTGAGATACAGACGGCCCGAGGGCCACCTCCTGAGAGCCGTCTTCCGCCCTCCTGTGGAACATTTTGCTACCTGGTGGCCATGGTCGGGGAGGGGCCCTGTGCCTAAATGAGCATGCTCAGACACAGTCCTCAAACCCAGTGAGGAAAGAGTGGGGTTGTCTGGAGTTCCAGGCTGGTAAGCTAGAGGCATTCCCTGAGGAGACGGCGCGTCCCAGAACACACTTTTCTTGGCAGAATGTCATTGCGGAGCACGAGATACGGAACATCTCCTGTGCCGCGCAGGACCCGGAGGACCTGTGTACCTTTGCCTACATCACCAAGGACCTGCAGACCAGCCACCACTACTGCCACGTTTTCAGCACAGTGGATGTGGTGAGTGTCCCCGTGACCGTGGCCACAGAAGGAAGCACCCTGGCCTGGGGTTACCTGGTTTTCTACACAGGTCCTCTGCCTCCCCTCGGCTGCTTGTCAACCCACTGTTCCCAGCTCCTCATTCTGCTGGTAGCCGTACACTCTGGCCTCTCTCCCTGCCCCATCACACCCAGCGGGAAGTGACCAATGTCCAGTTCTCTGGAGCTTCCTCCACACAGAATATGATGTCCTTCAGCCCTGGACCTTGGCACCAGATGTCTGTTTTTGCCCCTGGTAGCCAGCTCCATGATCTAGGAACACTACCTCTCCTTTCCCCATCTGGGGCTGCCCTGACGATCACATGAGTTATCTAACACAGCTCTCCCCTGCGGCTCACAGAGACACGCATGCTGCTAACACGCTGTGTGCATACATCACGGGCAGATGGCTGCAGTACATTCTATACGTTATTTGTCCCCAGTCACTAGGCGCTCCATCCACCTTGGGAAGAGGCTGGTGCTGGTGAGCTCACAAGCCAGCAGAGGAAGCCTCCGGAGAGGGCATAGTCCCCAAGACACCAGGGCTGTGCTGCAGGCGGTCCTCTTATATGATGCAATCATCACCTAGTGCTTGAAGCAGAATCATTCCTAAAGAAACACTGTTTTGCTAAAAATTCCTCTGACCACTTTGAAAGAAATCTGTGTGAGGGGGCCAGGTCTGAGGAAACTGCGCTGCTAGCTGAACTCTGCTTCTTCCCAGAACCTGACCTATGAGATCATCCTGACCCTGGGCCAGGCATTTGAGGTGGCCTATCAGCTGGCCCTCCAGGCCCAGAAATCCAGGACCATGGCGGCCTCTGCAGCTTCGATGATTGAGACGAAATCTTCCAAACCGGTGCCTAAGCCTCGGGTCGGCATGAGGAAGTCTGCAGTACGTGCACCTCAGGGCTTGGGTGGGGCTAGGCACATCCAGTGTCTTCTCACTTCTTGGCAGTTGCCCCGGGAAACTATTTCCTTTAGCTCCCCCCACCCTCCACCCTGGGTTCCTCTGGCAGGAGAGGGCAGTGTCTTCCCTCATCAGGCCCAACCCAGGGCATGGTCGTCACGGGGCTGCTGTGCACAGCTGTAACAAGCACCCAGTGACATCCCTGTGTCTGTCTGCTTTGCTCTGCGCCCCAGGTGCCGGTGCCCCCCGATTCTCGCTGTTGTCACTGTCACACCTGCACCACCCACCGTCCTTCCTACCTACCGCTGCCGTCTGTTAGTCCTGGAGTCAAGGTCTTTCCTCCGCCTCCTGCTGTCTTGTGTGTCAGGCTCCCTGACGTGCCCGTGAGCTGTCTCATACCTGGGCCTCAGGCTCTGCCTGTGGATACTCCTTTCCTTCCTGGAGATGCCCTCCTCCGTGTGTTCTGCCCTTTGTCTTTGTTGTGTGTCCTCTGCAAAGGTCTGGGATGAGTGTTGTGGTCTTGCCCCAGGCTGAACTCTCCTGCCCACCAGAGGGACCTAAGGGCTGGGGCTACAAAACATTGCTCCTGTCCTGCCCCCCACGACCATCCTAAGGCTTAGAGCAGAAGCCTAGTGCGGCCAGGTTCCTTCCGTTAACAGTCCCCAAAGAGGTGCCCATCCCCCAGATGCTTCACTGAGAGGGCCCACTTTGAGCCCTGACCCTCCCTCTCTCTCTCCTTGTTTGGCAGCTGGAACCGCCTGATTCTGACCAAGAGGCCCCATCGCACGCTAGTGTTTCCTGGATCGTGGACCCAAAGCCAGACTCGAAGCGGAGCCTCAGCACCAAGTATGAGACTACTATCTTCTAATGCTGCTCTGTCTCCGCTATCCCACTGTGCCTTTGCCACCCGATCTTCTGCTCTCAACTCTCCTTCCAGCTGCCGCCACCAAGGCCCCGCCTCCCTGGGACCCGCCCTCCTGGCAGCAGCTCCTGGTTAAACCACCCAACACTGTGAATCCTCCCCTTGGGCTGAGGACAGCTGGGGGGTGACTTGCCTTTGAGGGGGCCTCATAGGCACCAGAGTGGGGCTGACCCCCAGAGCCTCTGCGGCAGGCACTGTGAGGTGTGGGTAGTCTTCCAGCAGAACCACAGGGCTCCCTCTGAGCTTGCTCTCCTCACCTGGGTCACAGCTGGATGCCAAGAGCTACCAGTTGTCACCTTTCCTGACCCAACCACCACTGTGACCACCCAGTGCCAGGATGCCCTACACACGGCTGCTCTCAGGCGCTGGTTTCTCTCCCGGTCAGGCCCGGTGATATAGCTTCACCAAGGACAGACTTCTGTAGGGGGAAGGTTGGTACCAGCCTCGTCCTTGTGCATGCCTTGGCTCTGACACTTGAGCTGTGATTCTCCGACTACAGGTCCCCGAGGGACCTAGGGGTGCTTGGCCCCTGTCTGTGCTGTGGGCCTGGTTCTGGAATCCAGCTCACTGAGGTGTGCCCTGCACACAGGTGCACCTTCTTCCTTCTCGGAGTGGAGCTGCCTTTGGACAGGGTATTGCTGAGCAGCTTCTGTGGTGTCGGGGAGCATTCTCATACTTCCTCTGGTGGTGGGGTCCGGAGACGGCCGTTGTCCAGCGTCCCCGGCACCTGCCTGAGAGCTAGCACCATGGAGCTGAATCTCCGAGGAAGCCTCACATGCCCGATGTGGAAAGATCAGTCTAGATGGCAGGGGACAGGAGTGATCCCTGTGGCCCTGGTGCACAGTGCAGTGGAAGAGCCTGAGTCAGTCAGCACCCGAGCCGTACGCCAGGGCTGGCCCTTCAGCTGCCTGCCTTTCCGTGTGCCTTTCGAGCAGATGGGCCAGGAGCAGCAGTGGGCTGTAGGCTGTGGAGGGCTCAGGGGAGGCAGGGACCTTTGTCTGCTCTGTGTCCCTTTCCATGTCCTCCACGTTGCACAGGCTTTTTGGTTAACTCTCTCCTCCCCCACTGTTTGCTTCTGCCAAGCTGAGCCACTGAGGAGCCACACTGCTGCAGAAACATAGCCGTGGGGAGCACAGGCTCCTGCCCCCAGCACCGAGAGCCTCGTCTGCAGCTCTGAAGACCCAGGCCCAGTCCTGCCGTAGGACCTCCTGTCACCTGCTTGGCCTGGGCCTGCCACCACCTGCAGAACCCTGCCCTGGCAGCGAAGACGCCAGGCATCTAGCCGAGGAGACCGGAACTCTGGATGGCCCAAGAAGTGGCCTGTCCAGGACATGTGTTTTTAATAGGAAAAGTAATCCTTTTTATACATTTTTAACACTTGGCTCCAGCCTCTCGGTAAAGCTGCCAATCTTTAAACAAGACAGGAACTGAGACTGGCCTGAAACCCTCAGCCTCTGCCCTCAGAATGGGCTCTCGGCCTGACTAGAGACATGAGGACACACTGTGGGTGACTTAGGGCAGAGTTGAGGCTTCTGAGGCTACTGAGGTGATGACACAGACGTTTCTGGGGTTCCCAGTGGGGATGAGCAAGTAGTTTCTGGTGTGGGGGACTCATTAGTACTCACCTGTCGGTGTTAGCACTGCCGGAGGTCCTGTCCCCGTGCTGCTGCTGGGCTGACAGAGCCATGTCAGACAGGAGTGGCTTTGTTTGGGGCATTAATGGGAATGCCAGTTAAGACTGCAGCTCGCCAGCCTGGGACCTGATCTGGCCTTGCTCTGATAATTTTTGACTCTTGTATCCTCTGTGGCAGGCTGGGCACATCTGTTCCAGATGTGGAAAAGGCTAGTTGAGGAACAGTCTTATTTCCCCGCTATGGTCTTGAAGTCAAGCGGGTGTTGCTTCAACTCTTCTGCTAGTTTGCTTTGCTTTCTAAAGTGACTTGGGTGGTGACCCTCCCCCTGGGCTGACAGAGCACAGTGCTGGGGGCAGTACTCATCCTGGTCCTGGGGACAGGAAGCCAGGCAGCCATGAGGTCAGAATGGAAAGCAGGGTTTCCCTCTGCTACACCTGTGGACTTAGCACAGCAGCTGCCGGGGTACAGCCCCTCTCTAGGAAGGGGCCAGGGGCCCTCCGCTGCTCGGTAGGCAGCAGCACTTCCTTTCCTGCCTCGTGCTCGCAGCCCTGGAAAGAATCCAGAGAGACTCTAGGTTCCTGATCAGTTGTGCCCAACCCCTTCCCTCTGCCACAAGTGAGCTGAGCGGGCTCTGCCGTGGGCGCAAAGCTCACGGGGACACTGTAGACACTACGACGAGTTCAGATCACAGGTGGGCACTTCCTCCTCTTGACGCTGCTATGTCTTATTTATTCAGGGTGTTTTCTACCAGAAAGTCTTGGCTTGTCTGCTCTGCGTCTCTTTCAAGATTAGTTTCTCAATATTCAAGAAAGTCCTCTTCTCCTCGGGGTGGGTCTCTCCTTTTCAGGGCAGGTGCCAAATGGAAGGGTCTGCCTTTGGCACTTGTGTGACAACCGAGGCTGTGCTTGAACTGTGAAGGAGCCGTTCTGATGGGAGTGGTAAGACCTGCCCAGTCCCTCCCAGCAGCGGCCACAGGCTCCCTCGATTGCCTCTGGCTAGGCTGCTGCCCTGCACAGGAAGCCCGCTCCTGCAGGCCCTGTGTCCCTACAGGGTACTTTGGACTCTGCCTCTGGTCGCCCACTAGGGGGCAGCTTTGGGTTTGAGCACTCAGACATGGCTGCAATCATCTAGACGGTTCACAGTTAGCTTGTGAGGTGCCCGGACCTGCCCTGCAGGTCACTGGGTTATTGCTCATGGCAGACAGTGGGACTGGATTGTAAGAAAAACGTTATTTAATCTTTGTTTCCATATTTTGATACTTGAATTCCCCTTTTGTTTTACTGTACATAAAATTGTTAATCTGTCCAACTTTGAATTATAAACACCTTGTGGTACCAAACGTAACCAACCTGTGCATTGGCATAGACCAACCTCACTGCAGAGTGTGCACGCCCTGGGCTTCCGGCTCGGTTTCTTCCTTCCGTAGCTGTACAGCTTAGGACTGACTGAGCTAATAAAGGAGAGCGGTAGAAACCGGCCAGAGCTCTGGAGTCTCTGAATTGGAAAGCTGCTTTTCTGGTGTTAGGTGTGGACACGGGCCAGATGCCACTGCAGGTCAGGTCAGGGACACATGACCTCTGCTTGGCTTGGATGACAGTTTGGCAGTCTCCTGTCCTTCAGCAGATAGATGCCAAGCAGGCCCTGGAACAGTTAACCCTGTTTGAAGCAGGGACCTCAAGGACATGACTGTGAACGGAGAAGGGATACGTGGCCACAGATGGATCTTCACACTGTGTGCGGGGCTCGCCCACAGATGGCCACTGGGAGGGAACTGCTCCCCCTGGTGGCCTGGTGGTGTACTCACATGGCTTGCTGCCCAGAGCCCTATCACAGGGTCTTCCTGGAAGAAGCCCTCCCCAGCATGCTGTAGAACTCCAGATACGTTTTCATGTGCTTAGCTGTATAGAAAGCCAAACATCTCCACACTGCATGAGAAGTGTAACCTAACCATTCATAGAAGCAAACAGCTGGAATTAATATCTGTGCCACATGAAACAAAGGGTGGGCTGATAATAGCTGCCACAAGTAAGCAGGACATCGGCTTCCCCTTTCTGGTACAGTTTAAACCTGGGACAAATTAACAATGGGAACAACATTTAACTCAAAAAGCCAAGCAAACGCCATTCTAGATCAGCACCAGGAAAGAGGCAGCCTCACAAGGCAAGGTGTTTCTAGTGTTTGCTCTACTTTAGCCGAATGCTAAGGGGAGCCTGGGTGTCCACCTCTCCTGTAAGATGCCCCAGCAGTGCAGGGTCAGGCTCTTGGTGAGGGACGGTTGAGTGCTTGCACCCACCAGTGAAGAGGAGCTGTACACCCATGGCAGCCGGGGCCAAGGGAGGAACCTGGATTTCTGCCCAGCGCGGCTGTAAGGATGCCATAGCATCGCCTTCTCTGCCGATAGTGAACAGCAGCGGCTCAAACAGGTTTCAGTGAGACTGACCAGTCAGTCTGTGTGTCGGTCCTGTGCTGTGGCACATGTCTGTAAATCTGTGTGTCGGTCCTGTGCTGTGGCACATGTCTGTAAGTCTGCGTGTCGGTCCTGTGCTGTGGCACATGTCTGTAAGTCTGCGTATCTGTCCTGTGCTGTGGTACATGTCTGTAGTCAGCTTTCAGGAGGGCGTGAATTAACAGCAGCCTGGGCAGAGCTGCAGGCCGGCCAGATCATCTGGCAGGACTGTTCTAAAAAGGAAAATTACTACTAAATAAACAAACGCCCAAATCCCAATTCTGGCAAGAGGCACAAACCTGCAGACAGCTGAACAAACCTTAAAACAGATAACGCCCAAAGAAATCCTTGCCAAGATGCCAGTAGTGTGGCAGAAGCAGATTTCTGAAGAAAAGATAATTCTTGAGACTGGCAAGAGAAGAGGTCGGGAGGGTAAAGACCTTGCCAACACTGAAAAGGCCATTTGAATGACACAGGACTTGTCTTCACCCCTCACAGCTGGACCTGGTGTCGCATGGCTTGTCACAGTCCTATGACTTAAAGAGCTAAGGCAGGAGGCGTGCCTGCCACGGACTTGAGCTTGTTCTGGGTTATATTGTGAGCTCCAGTACATTTCTGGACTAAGGTGAGACCATACCTTAGTCCACAGAGCATAGAGGGAAGGGAGGGAGAGGGGACGAATCGACAAACCAGAATCCTACCTCAGTGAAACCAGTCGATACTCTTCAGGAATGAATGAGAACAGGGACATTTGGGGGGAAAGAAAATGAAGAAACTCTGACACTGGAAACTGTCCCTAAATAAGTGGTGGGAAATCTAGCCTTGGCACTTGGGACATGCAGGAAGGTCAGACACAGAAACACACACATGCTTTAATGCAAAACTTTGGCTGTCTGCTCTTGCCTGTAGAGACAGCAGTCGACAGTGACAGGTTTAAAGGGCAGAATTGGGAGATAAAGTTTCTATCACTTGAACTAGTAAATAATGGCTGTAACAAGTTATATACAAACTCAATGCTACTTAAAAAAAAAAAAAAAAAAAAAAGCCTATGGAAAAAGGAGACACTACAGGTAAATCAGAGTGGTTTATAACATGGCCAGGGTGCTGTGTGTGGCACATGCCTATAATCCAGCACTTGGGAAGATCACAAATTCAGGGCTAGCCTAGGCAATGCAACACCAAGACCCCCATCTCAAAAGCCAGCTAACTCCAAGGGGCAGAAAAAATATATTCAGTAATGAACAACAGCAGGCCATGCTCTGACAGCCAGTTTGTTAGCCAGGCATCTGTTGTTAGCTGAGGAATGATTTGGGTTTACCAGTTCCAAGAAATCCCACTCTCCTGGCTGTGGGCGCCACTGCTCCAGCTGAAACACGGTGTGAACGGCAGGGTTGCTTGCTTCTTGGCAGCCAGAAAGCAAGGGAGGGCTGAGGAAGGGGCTTACAGCAAGGTAGGATCCTGCTGTCCGCCTCCTACAGTCAAAGGCCTCACCTACACACGTCTACAGTCTCTCCCAATAAAGCCATCAAATTATGAATCCCTGTGTACGTTAGTCATGACCTAGTCACCTCCGGATGCCTTGCTCTAATCGACACGAGAGCCTGTTGGGAAATGCTTCATGTCCAACGGTAATAATGTTAAATTGTTTTTCAATTATTGATTAAATGATTGGTGAGCCAGGTGTGGTTGTACACACCTGTAATCCCAGCACCAGGGAGACAGAAGCAGGAGGATCCAGAATTTAAAGTCCTCTTCAGCTACACACCAAGCGTGGGTAACTCCCAGATAAATAAGAAATACAGATGTCAGAATACAGACGCAATTTTGATACCCCAAAGAAAGGGGTAAGCGAAGGACCACACTAAATGCAGAGTAGATTTTAAAATATGAGCCGGAACGATGGCCCGGTGGCTAAGGGCCGTGGCTGCTCTCTGTGCAGACCCAGGTTCAGTTCCCAGCACCCAAATGGCAGCTCACAGCCATCTGTAAACTCCAGCTCCTGGGGACCCAACCCTGCACACTTAGATGCAGGCACATACTCAACATATAAAAAAATCTTTTCAAAGACAGTGTGATCCAGGGCTAGGAGTGTAGCTGGATGGAAGGGCACTTGGCCCTGCATGTGTGCACAAGGCCTGGGTTTGCTTTCCTGTATCATAGATAAACTGGATGGATGGATGGATGGATGGATGGATGGATGGATGGAACGAACGAGCAACTGTATGTCCCCAGGGGACTCAAAGCAAGTAACATTCAAGGCATACTGGAAGTAAAAATATTTGGGGGGGGGGGGAGCTGGTTAAAGAGGGCCAGTGCAGAAGAGCTCTTAGGGAAACTGACAACCTGAGTTCTGTCCCTGGAACCCAGAGGCTAGGAGGAGAGAATGATCTGCTGAGTTCTGTCCTCCGACCTTCACAAGAAACCACCGTGCACACACCCACACCTAACATACATACATACATACATACATACATTCATACATACATGCCCATGAACACACTAATCCTAAAAGTAGAAAAAAACATGCAAATAGCTTATGAAGAACAAATTACCAGATGACAGAAGGTCACGACATGAAGATTATGACAACACTCAGTGCGTACACACCACCCATCGAGATCTGAGACATTGCGGAATGAGGCCTGACTGAAGGGAAAATAGAAAAGTCCACAAGTGTTCTGGATCGAATCCCACCCTCATGGCCTATGCTGGCATTCAAACCTCCAAGCATGGCACACATGGAGTTTTCATGAGGTGCCTAAGGTAAACTAGAGCTTTTAGGAGACGACTAATTCACCGGGTTTGGTAGTTTATAAAGGGGGGTTCTAGACCACACCCTCTCTCCTTCCCTTCCTCCCCAACCCGTGTACACAAGCATGTAGTACCCTCCCCCGTTCCGGCAAGGACAAAGTCCCTTGAGACAAGGGAGACACCTGTGACCCTGGAAAGAGCGCTCACCACAACCTGCCCTCCCTGCCCTTTATCCATGCCTTTCCTTCCTCCAGAACAGTCAGAAATACATTTCTGTTATTTAGGATAAATAGTGATGTAATAAAGTAGTGCCCTCCCTGTTGGCTTTGGGCACCCACAACTGTGAACTGAATTCGGATGCGTGCGTGCATGCGTGCGTGCGTTTTCTCAGAGATCAAACGAAGGCATTGTGTTCCCTGAAGCTGGAGTTACAGATAGCTGTAAGCCACCTAACAACTCGGGTGCTGGGAAACAGACCTGGGCTCTCTGGGTGAGCAGCAAGCACTTTGAACTACTGAGCCATCTCTCCAGACCCTGAAAGGTATTTTAAATTTTATTTTTAATGGAGTGGGTGTTTTACTTGCATGTGTGTCTGTTTTACCATATGCATACCTGGTGCCTACAGAGGCTACATACATCCCTTTTATCAGCCACTGACCAAAGTAGACGGGGTGTAAGCAGGACATTGCAAACCTCCAAACTACCAACCACGAGGCGCTCTCTGACATGAGCCAACACTGCAGCCAACAAGAGCCACTAATAACCTAAGACCTCTCGGTGGTACAGCGCACAGCCACTAAGCCTTAACCATGGCCCTTTGGAGAGCATAATTTAAATCCTGGTAATCAGCATCAGAATTGAACAGGCTAAAGCCCCTGCAGCCCTCTAAGGGAGAAAAGCAGATACTATACACAGTTCACATGCACGTGTAACAGACCAGTGAGCCTAAGCTGGGCATACCGAATCAATCTTTAATCAAGAAATGCCCACTGGCCAGTCTGGTAGAGGCATTTTCTCAACTGGGGTGCCCTCTGCCCAAATGATTCTAGGTTGTGTCAAGCTGACATAAAACTAGCCGACACTCAATAGTGAAAAAGCTAAGAGCCGTCAGGATGGTGCTGGCGCGTGCCTTTCATCTCAGCACCAGGGCAGGCAGACTCTGTAAGTTCGAGGCCAGCATGGTCTACAGAGCTAGATCTAGGACAAACAAAGCTACAGAGAGAAACCCTGTCTTCAAAAGCCAAACCAAACCAAAACTCCTGAAAGGCCAGCCTCCTCTCCCCAGTTAGGAATAAGGAGAGGGTACCTGTATTCCACCACATCTCAGCCCTGAACTTCAAGTCCTAACCTAATCCACTAGACAAGAAAGCAGGTGGAGGGCTGGAGAGATGGCTCAGCGGTTAAGAGCACTGACTGCTCTTCCAGAGGTTCTGAGTTCAATTCCCAGCAACCACATGGTGGCTCACAACCATCTGTAATGGGGTCCAATGACCTCTTCTGGTATATCTGAGGACAGACACAATGTACTCATTTAAATAAAAAATAAATAAGTCTTTTTTAAAAAAGACAGAAAGAAAACAAACCAAGATAGAGTCCAGCTGGAAAGGAAAACAAGACTTTTTATTCCAGATGTCCACAGGAAGCTGGGTAGGAAAAAAAAAAAAAACAGTTCCCACCAAGCCTCCAGGAACGAGAAGACGGGCTTACCTCTATACGTTACCAACTGAGCGGAAGTACCAAGTTCCACTTACAGCAGCACAGGACAAGCACTTCTGGACAACCAGAGCCGAGGCCATGTGACATCCATACTCTAAGAGACCATCAAACGTCACTGAAAGAAAACACACCTGAATCACAGATGGGCTGTGGGTGGGGCGGGAGCTCAGAGGTAGCAGGCTTGCCCAGCCGGTGCAAAGTGCAGGTTCAGCCCCCAGCAGGACCACGGAACAGGTGGGAGCACAATCTTGTGTTCACGGATGGCCAGGTATGGTGGTGCGGAGATGGGAAATGCTGGCAGGTAAGCTCAACGCTGTCATTATTAGTACTCCAGACTACCAGGGCTGGAGAGATGGCTCAGCGGTTAAGAGCACTGACTGCTCTTCCAGAGGTCCTGAGTTCAATTCCCAGCAACCACATGGTGGCTCACAACCATCTGTAATGGGATCCAATGCCCTCTTCTGGTGTGTCTGAAGACAGCGACAGCGTACTCACATACATAAAATAAATAAATCTTTCAAAGAAAAAAAAAGTAAAGATATTCCCAACTACCTGTAGCAAAAATGACAGGCTAACACTAAAAATCATACCAAATGCAGGAGATAACCACAATAATCCTGAAACATACTTCCCAATTTCAAAAGTTAGTGACAAAGCTGCTATAATGTATAATATATATTATAATATAATATTAATATTAATATAATAATAGTATAATATAAAATATAATGTATAATCAAAATGTTAGTTTACTGACTTAAGGACAAACATACAGACCACTAGACGAGAAAAAACAAAAACACTTACGTGCACGGTATTCTCTTCTTGAGATTGGGCCTGGATACAAGCCCAGGCCGTCCTTGGCCTTAGGCGATTCTCCTGCCTCAGGCTTCCAAAGAGCTGGAGCAACAATCCCAGCAGCCAGTTGGTTCTCTTTTGACCAGGGAGCCGACAGCATGAGTAGGGATCCAGCAGTCGCTTCAACCATGGTGCCAAGAATGCTGTGTCCACCAGAGAGAACAAACCTGCTTCACCTCATCCCATCCCCCCACACCAATACATGCTTTCGATCCTTAATGAATTAAACACGGACTGGCCACTGGCCGTGGGACAGCAGTTCCCTCCAGGCTGTTAGTTTGCAGAGACTGGAATCAAGGAACAAAATGTAATGGTACTAACACAATGTTCACGGTAGTATTGCTCACAGAAGCTACAAAAGACCACCACCATGCCCACCAGCTGATGGTCGGTTGGCAAGGCAGGTGTGGCACTGTCACATGGCTGGCATTACGATCCAGCCATACAGAAGGAACCACAACTGTCTGTGACCTGAGAAAAACATCATGCACAAGTACAAGTGCTGGGCAAGGTAGAGTCCTAGCACTCTGGAGCCTGAGGTGTGACTGCAAGGTCAAAAGCCAGCCTAGGCACTAATGACATCATCTTTAACAACAAAAAAAAAAAAAACCAGAAACCATTTGTGAAGGAAGCCAGTCAAAAAAAAAAACCCTACATGTTCTGCTTCTAAATATGAATCCTACTTATTATAGAGTCTGGAGCTGTGGCTCAGTGGTTACGGCGTTCAGTTCCTAGCACCAACACAGCAGCTTATGACCATTGGTAACTCCACTTCTAGAGGGTTGTCGCCCTCTTCTGGCCACTGTGGGTACTGCGTGTGCTTGGTGTACCCCTGTCATGCAGACATTCAAAGGCTGTTAAAAAATGCTTAAATACAAATCCCATTGTGACAGACAGCAGAGTCCCACTCACCTAGTTTGAAGGAAAGAGAACAGGGGTGACTGTTATTGGTATTTCTTCTTGTGGTAATGGAATTGGATCTAAAGTCATGACACTTGTGCATATTAGGAATGAAATTATAATCGCTAATGAAAAAACTTTGTATTCATCACAACTGAAAACAGACACAAAAAATTGAAAAGGCCCTCAAGCCAGGCTCACTGGCACAGCACGGGCCTTTAATCCCAGCACTCGGGAGACAGAGGCAGGCAGATCTCTGAATTCAAGGCCAGCCTGGTCTACAGAGTGAGTTCCAGGATAACCAGGACTACACTGTGAGACCCTCTCTTAAAACAAACAAAAATGCCCTCAAACCCATGGGCGAGTTTGAGTGGTACTTTCTCTGTGTAAAGATGGGGTTCCTGTCTCCTCCACATGGAACAAGAAGAAAAAAAAATTTCAGAACTTCTACTGTGCGGGTCACCCCAGACTTTAGTTGCAAAACATGAGCAAGGCTTTCCTCATCAGCCCAGAGTCTGTACCCACTGCCTAGCCAGTGTTCAAGAAGCCCCACAACGCTCTGAACGATGAGGCTTCCCAGAGGTGCACTTCTGGACACAAGTAACTGCACCCAGAGGCTGCCAGCAACCATGCTTGTAAGTGTATCCTTTTCCCTGGGGCCTCCCCAAGCTGAGGCTGTACAATTACAAGACTGCTCACAAAGCCGGTTGGGACTGGTGTGCTATCATCAGCCACAACAATGGGTGTAAGCCCAGGTCTTTCCCACAGCGTCCCACTTGATGTTGCCTGGTGCGAGGTACACTCACTACACAGCCACCCACGCTGACAGAAGAGGGGAGAGCCGGAGTCTGTTCCCATCTAAACACACGTGTATCACCTGTCCCTTGGGTGGGTGTTCTACTGATAAGACCACAGACAAACAGGACCAAGGGAAGGGACCAGGGCTAAGCACATCTGAGTGGCCCAGCCCGAACTCTAGATAACCTGAGAGATGAGAGCCAAGAACACCACGGTCTGCTGGCTATGGGTGTTGTGTGCAGCCAACTTCTTTTCCCTACAGCGCCTGCTCTGGAAGAGGCCGGGGTCCCTGCTGTCCCCTGACCTTGCTGTAGCATCTGAAACCTCCAGGGGAATCTGGTCCTGAGAACGAATGAATTTGGTTTCCACGGTGTCCTGGCTGTCTGGGCAACATGAAGGCGCCAGGGAAGTGCTTTACCCTTAGCTGACCCTAACGAGGGCACCCAAGCATGTTGGCTGTCATCTGTGTGCACTGTGGGGGTCCCAGTTGCCAGAGAGAGGAGCACTGCAGGGTCACGGGGTCTGGCCTCCACCGCATCAAAGAAGAATGGCCGTCTGCATGCAGTTCAGAAGTTTATTATGGAGCGGGTTTGGGCCAGTTGTTCACGTTTGATCCCTACAGCCCTGGTGTGCTGGCTGTGGGGGGTGGGGCAGAGGGGACTGCTCTGCTGCTCACTGGTGATGTTATCCCAGGAAGATGGGCTTTCTCCTGGGTCCAAGGTGCCAGGGCTCTGAGCCGATGCCATCAGAGAGACCCGACTTTGGTGGTCAGGGCCTGGGCCGGGGAGATGAGGGTTTTTAGGATCTCGGTGTAATATGGGGCAAACACCTGCTGGTTGTGATGTGTCAGGGTGACAAACTTCTGGCCCAGTTCGGCCAGTTCCGCTTCAATCAGAGTGAGGCCCCCAGGAAGGTCCAAGAGAGATCGCTGCACACCCAGGACAAAGCAGCACTTGAGGAACAAGTGAATCCGCTGGTCTGTGGGCAACCAGGAAGCAACCACTAGATCAGCTTGAGCGGCCGGCAGCTGGCTACTCACCCACTGCCCGGGTCACTCATGGGTGAGGGGGGATCTGAGTTCTGGGGACAGCTGTCTAATTCTTTCAGCTATTCTGTTACTGAGTCTCCCAAGTACTCAATTCTGTTTAGTATCAGGGTACGGCTCACACCTGTAATCCCAGCACCCAAGAGGCAGAGGCAGGGGGAAAACCCATAAGTCCAGCCTGAGACACATATGGTGTCCCAGGCTAGCCTAGGCTGCAACCGTTAGATCTGACGTTAGGGAACACTTGAGCCATGGATAATGGCATACCTTTGCCCTCCCGTCAGCACCAAAGACAGACAGACAGACAGACAGACAGACAGTCCCAATTGCTTAAAGCTGGGAACAAGTTGGCCACGTTCCAACATGGGGCTGGGGCCTGGACCACAGAGACATGCTCTCTTAAAACTAATGGAGCTGGTTTCTTGCTTGTAGGTGGGTGTGAATACCACAGAGACTCATCAGAAGGCATGAGTAACTCATCTAGGTTGGGTGGGCAGGGTTCCCTGTGTGTCCCTACCTCCCATAGGACTAGAGTCCACCCGTGGCTGGAAAGGGGTAGAGTTTCAACCTGGACACTTGCCCACACCCTCTTCCTCCAGTATCCCATTGCCCACAGGTGGGCACGCTCACCAATGACACTGCGGACGCAGTTCTCCTTTTTGGCAATGTTCTGGAGCTGTCCCACTAGGGACACCGTATTCTCGCTGCTCAGAGCTTCCAGGCCCATACTCTTGAGACTCTGGTGGATTTCCTGGGTCACCTGCTCACTCACAGTCTGCATCACTTCCTCCGGCCTAGACCACAACAGAAGTAAGCTGGCACCCAGTAGGTGGCCTCTAGAGAACTGCAAAAACCTTGGAGCCTCGGGCGGGCAAGAGGTCAGGGACTTGAGGAACATTCCGGTCTCACCCCAGCCACCCTGCTCTGCCCTCCCATCAGCACCAAAGACAGACAGACAGACAGGCAGGCAGGCAGGCAGGCAGGCAGGCAGACAGACAGGTTCCACATTCTTGTGATTTCCTCCAAACGCCAGGAATCTCTGTAAATGTTGCTCTAACCTGAAGCTTACAAAAAAGCTCTCTCAGCTCTGAAGGATAGCCTGGCTCTTCCCAGGATGCACCTGTACATGGCCGGTGCATTCTGTAAAGACTGAGACCCTTCCCAAGCATCTTCCTTGGTCAGTCACTTCCTGACAAGCACAAACACACCCTTGCCACTTGTTTTCTTTGAGGAGATAAGGATGGAGGGCTGGGGCCTCCGCACGTGGGCAAGCATAGTCCCCTCAGCTATATCCCACACCCAAATGTGGTTCTTCTGTCCCCTCTGCTGTCACCAGCTATGCCTCAGCACACATTCACTCGATATGACAGCACTCGCTGGCCACCATCACCCACCCCGTGAGAGATGGCCCCGGGGCAGCCCAAGGTCTCACACAACACCCTTTCTGGAAAGTTCTCCCTTTTTGGCATAAGCCCCAATATCACTGTGGACGGTTCTAGAAGGCATCTCTCTGTGGCCTGTGAAAAGTAGTAACTCATGGTATGCCACTATCCAAGATTCTTTGTACTATCTACTCATGTGTGTGTGTGTGTGTGTGTGTGTGTGTGTGTGTATGTGCACACATGACACATACACAGGTACCATGGGGGCTAGGGGCCGATGTCTTCCTCAGTATCTCTCTACCCCCCTTTCTCACTGAACCTGGAACTCAAATGTTGGCTATGCTAGCCACCGCCACCCTTGAACCCACCCAACCCCCTCCCTGAAAACGCTGGAGTCACAAACATGCACCCCACGCCTAGCTTCTTGTTATTTGGAGACAGTCTCTACACAGTCCAAGCTGGCCTCGAACTCACATGGATCTGCATGTCTCCGCTTCCTGAGGGCTGGGGTTAAAGGTGTGCAAACTCAGCCAGCTCATGTCTGGCTCCCCCACCCCCAAGCACGTTGGGGACACAGCCAGGTCTCCATGTTTGCTCAGCAAAGCACCTTACCTTACCAGTGAAGCCACTTCTCCTGCCTCCTTCCTTTTATTTAAGAAGAGAGAGAGAGAGAGAGAGAGAGAGAGAGAGAGAGAGAGAGAGAGAGAGGGAGAGGTCCACAGCTCACCTGGAGTTGAAATCCTCCACCAGGGACTTAGTGATTCGTTTCAGCTTATCCACAAACTGGGGGGAGCTGAACAGAACGCTGCCAGAGAAGCTGCTGGCCACCAGCAAGACGGAGGCAAGGATGGTCAGCTGGTTCTGCTGTGACTCCAGCTCCTGCAGCCGGGTTCTGTCCGCCACCAGCGTCTAAGGAGCAGGAGGAACAGGCCATCAGCGGGATTCTGACAAAAGCTCAAAACGGAAAACAAGGAAATACACCTCCACCCACCCACCCACCCACCCATTCCTACCTCAGGAAACTCTTCATTTGAAGGGTCCCAGGTGAGAAGGTTCAGGAATCCCTGAGACAGCACCATGGCTGGGCTGAGAGGCTCTGGGACAGCGACATCACTGGGAGATGGGTCATCTGAGCTGGAGGAGTCCTGTATGTCGGAGCAACTGGTGGAAGGCGCGATGAGCTGCGTGGCCGCCTGCGTGAGCCACTTCGTGGTGTGGTTGAGGAGGCCTGCAACAGGAGGAGCGCAGGTGAGCGTCCTAGCCGGGCGTCAGGACCTCTCTCTTTAGCTAGTGCTGTTCATGAGCTGGGTGGTGCATGCGCTCAGGAGCTGACACAGCAGCACTGTCTGGGGTCAGCCTGAAAACATAATGAGTTTTTAAATTTGCCAAGGCTAAGAGTAAGACCATATCTCAAACAAACAAACAAACAAAAAAGGCCGGGCTGTGGTGGCGCACGCCTTTAATCCCAGCACTTGGGAGGCAGAGGCAGGCAGATTTCTGAGTTTGAGGCCAGCCTGGTCTACAGAGTGAGTTCCAGGACAGCCAGGGCTACACAGAGAAACCCTGTCTCGAAAAACCAAAAAACAAAACAAACAAAAATAAAACCAAGGTAAATCGCTACATCTAAATATAAAATGTATATGTTCCTGATTAATAAATCCATTTCTCCCACCCCTGCCCCCACCTTCCTGAAGAGGCAGAAGGAGAACAGCCCTTCCCGAAGTCAGGTAGAGGCCGCCCTCCGCCCTCCGCCCTCCGCCCTCCACCCTCAACCCACATCATACATACCGGGCTCTTTGTTGAGGCGCTCCTGGAACTGAGCCCGCTCAAACTGGATGGAGTGTTCCTGCAGCTGGGGCTGGAGGCTCTGGATGGTGTAGTTCACCATGTCCATTTTCATCTGTCCCAGGACTTGAAAGATCCCCCTGTCACAGGAAGAGAACAGCCACAGAGGGAAAACTGAGGCACAGGGCTCCAGAACCTGCAAGGACCTTAACGCAGACATGCAGCCCAGACCAAGGCCCACATGAGCCTGTGGCACAGGGCAAAGAGCCAGGTCCCTTTCACCATGCCCTGTCTGCTGAGAGAGCTGGGTGTGGCTGTGCACAATGGAGCCCCTCCCCCCCCCCAACTGAGAGGGCCGAGGAGGGACCGCTCTCTGAGTCCCAGCAAGGGCTACAGGGCACGGTGTTAGAGAAGAAACACCAACCCGTGAGCAGAAGGCAGGGTTCTAAGTGATGCCACCCTCCTCCATCCAGGCAAGGAGCGGTGCTGTCTTTGAATTTGAAGGTGCTGCATGCACCTCCCAAGCTCCACATGGCCATAAAACGGAAGGAGGCCTGCCACTGTCCCTTAAAGTTCACTTATGTAATCTGAGACCAGAGGAAAGTTGGGAAGAGAGACGGTTCACGCCTCGGACCTCTGCCTACCATAGCGTCTTAAACAAAGGGTCCTTTCGAGCTAAGGATGACTCAAAGGTCCTTTTTGGAAGAAGTGAGAACCAACAGGCCAGGGAGGAGCAAGAGGACGGTCTAGAAAACCCACTGCCTAGTGTCTGCTAGCCCTTCCCAGCTCAGCCCGGAGCAGGTTTGCAGACTGCAATTCGTGCCACACCTCAGCAGCCGGACAGGATCTGAAATGTTCTCAAGTCTCTGGACAGCTTCGTCGCGGACTGGCGCACACAGCAAGACCATCATGTTGAGGATGTACTTGGAGAGGTAGGAGACATTCAAGTCCCCACGGTCAGCTTGCTGATGGAGGAAGTCCATGTCCAGCGCTTCCTCGATCTCGTTCCTCAGGCGGCTCTGCCGTGGTAGCAGCAGGGACAAGAGAATCTGCCGGGCAAGTCAGAGAGCACGTCCTGCTCGGTCCTACAATTCGCCCCAGTGTTCAATCCTTTACACACACCTCAGCCTCTGTCTTCTTAGGTCACAGAGTCAGATAAAGAGATTAGTAAGGCCAAAGACTCCGCTGAGCATGTGGAACACAGACAGAGCCGGGGACAGGGCTCGGCAGCTAGAAGCACCTTGGTTCAGTTCCCAGCACCCACTTGTCGCTCACACCCATCTATAACTCCAGACCCGGGGGCTCTAGTGCCCTCTTCTGGCCTCTCTGGACACTGCATGCACATGGTGCCCAGACAAACATGCAGGCAAACCACCACACCCATAAAACAAAAATACTGTATATTGATATTCTTGGTGATTTTTTCAAGACAGGCTTTTTCTGTGTAGCTCCTCAGGCTGTCCTCAGAGAACTACCTGCCTCTGCCTCCCAAGTGCTTAGAATAAAAATCAACCTTCATTTTAAAGGAATCATAAAGCTGGGTGGCGGTGGTGGTGGCATGGTGCACGCCTTTCATCCCAGCACTCTGGCAGCAGAGGCAGGTGGATGCGTGTGAGTTCGAGGCCAGCCTGATCTAGACAGTGAGTTCCAGGATAGCCAGGGCTACACAGAGAAACCCTGTCTCAAAAAAAAAAAGATAGATGGATGGATGGATAGATGGATGTCCATAAAATATAGTCATAATATAGGAAAGGTAGTTACTTTTTAAATTGTATTTCAGAAGGAAAAGACAGATGAGCAGAGGAAAGGTGATGGGTTGCTGATCCCCAAACACGAGCCCCTGGTAACCCTCTCTCATTTATCCCTGTGCCTCCAGGGCACGCAACAGAGGGAGCTGGGGGGCGGGATCGTGACTATTGAGCTGAACTGAATACTACATTGCTCTGTGTGGCACAAGAAAAGGCTGCTGCTCTGTTATTAACTTCAGTCAGTAAG
This sequence comes from Arvicanthis niloticus, assembly GCF_011762505.2. NCBI lineage: Eukaryota > Metazoa > Chordata > Mammalia > Rodentia > Muridae > Arvicanthis > Arvicanthis niloticus. The sequence goes on along the minus strand of NC_047677.1, from coordinate 47,036,886 downwards.
CTTTCAAAGTCACCAAGTCGGAGTTTCTTTGTATCAGATCTGCACTGATGTGTCTCTGCTGGAGTGGCAGCTTCCCTCTTAGTCTACAAAGGGCACTAAATATGCAGGAGGCCTCCCTCAATGCATGGGCTCTCTAAAGGAAGCAGATTATCCCCGGAGGTTCTCGGGCTTGTCACGCTCTCTTCCCTAAGGTAACAGCAGGCATGCCTCTGGTTGCCCACCACAAGTAAGGACATGTTGCTCACTGGTAATTTGGGACTTTTGAGGCAGAATACACCAATCTGAGATTCACGATGTAACTCTCTTAGAACTTGTGTGTCTGAGGCTCCAGAATTCTTCAGAATGGTCTTTTTTCATGGCTCCCTTTTGGTTACGGGATATTTGACCACACTGTGAACCCTGAGATTCTGTTATTTACTGAAAAAAAGAAAGAAAGAAAAAACAAACAAACAAACAACCTGTTTCTAGTTGTGGTGTGGCCCAGCCCACAGCACACACCTTTAGTCCCTCTGGCTGGAATACAGACATGCCCTTAGTACACACCTTTAATCCCAAACACTGACAGTAAAGTTAGTTTATAGAAGGAAGCATCTATGTTTGAAAGTGATGTTTATTTGAGTGGTAGACAAAGTGACAAATCAGAAAAAGATTTGTCAGAATAGGATCTGCCTAACTCTGACATGGAGAGAGAGGAAGTGGGGGCTACTCAAGAGGGGACAGTGGAGAGAAAGAGGAGGAGGCAGTTTTACTGGGAGAGTTGTACAGAGACAGGTAGAAGAGAGAACAAGCCAGAGAACGAGAAGGAGCCAGAAGAACAGAACAGATTCCCATAGTTTGAAGCCAAGTATAGCACAAGAGGCCGAGAAAGAAGCCAGATCATTTCATCTTAGACAGGAGTTCGAGCCAGAACAGCTGAGTTGAATCCTGCCAGCTAGAACTTAGAACTAGACAGGGTGAGCTTATTCACCCGTGAGTCTCAGCGGCTGAAAACATCCTAGGCCTAGATTAGATTGTACGGAGGCTAGAAGCTTCCTGGACTAGGCCTGGGTTAGCAGACAGAGTGAGCCTCAGAGATACCTTTTCTGATCCCCTGCTGTAGCAGTTTTATGTTACGTCTTCCCCAAACTCCTCAGTGACTTCTACCTAAGTCACCCTGGCAATCAGGCTTTGTGGCCACTAGCCGCCGGCCTCGCAGACAGGCCTTGGAACCTCCCATCTGCGTGGGACCACGGCCCACTCACCTCTTTGATCTCCTTCAGAAGCTCAAGAGCACAGCTGAAGTCGGGGGGCACAGCTGACAGCTGCTCTTTTAGATGGTCCCAGAAGTCGCTGGGCATGGTGTCCTTGCCCTTGCCTTCCAGGCTACAAGAGGGGTCAAATGCACAGGTCACCTGCTGCCCGAGAAACCATTGCAGGCTCAGAATCTAAGCCCCCCAAAGACAACTCCAGGAGTGACCCATGGGGCTCAGCAGGGCCTGCCGAGGGCCAGGTGTGATGTCACTGCACCCCGACTTCAGCCTGAGTCTCGACTACATGTGTGACCTGTGTGCACACCATTATTCCCTGTCACTCATAAAAGTCAGGAAAAAAAAATTTTTTTTTGACAACACTTGAATGTAACAGACCAAACCAGTCAGGCTTAAAAAAAATTTGGCTCAGCTGAGTGTGATGACTTCCCAGCACCCAGGAGGCAGAGGCAGGAGGATCTCTGTGACTTTGGGGCCAGCCTGGTCTACAGAGAGACTTCCAGAACAACCAGGGTTATACAAAGAAACCTGTCTCAAAACAAAACAAAACCCCAAACAAACAAAAAGTAAGATATTCCACACTTAGGGGACATCAGCAGGAGGGCTAGCCTGGAGCATGAAAGACCCTGTCTAAAAAAATAGACAAAAATACAGAGCAAGTCAATGGAGAAAGGGGAGTCTTTTCAACAAATGTTGGACCAACTCAACAGTCACATGTAGAGACCTGATTCTAAACACTAAGGTGGGCAAAAGGCATCCCATGTTCCGACTGGGGATCTTTTAAATCATTACAAGTAGCACCAAGGAGATTAATCACCGAAATAGGAACCGTGGCAATCAACACAGTTCACCAAGGTGACGGACATTTGAGTTGTTAGCTTGTTTGCAGTGGGGTCTCCCTGTGTAGCCCTGACTGGCCTGCAACTCACTCTGTAGACCAGGCTGGCCTCCAGCTCAGAGATCTGCCTGCCTCTGCCTCCCGAGTGCTGGGATTACAGGGGTGCTTGTACTGTGAGTTTATTTTTAGTAACATTTATCTGTTTTATGGGAAGGGGCACGTGGAATTAAAACTCAGGTTGGCAACAAGTGTCAGCCCAGAGTCACCTCCCCAGCCCCCAGAATCCTTTGGTGCTAAATAACAACTTCGGGGAGTCAAATAGAGACGGCAAAAGCCAATACCTGCTTGAAGATAACTTCCTTTCTTCCAAATGGCAATCAAGCTTGGAAGAGTCATGGGCTCTCTCCATCATACCTGTAAATAGAAGAACTCCTGGTGGACAGCTATCAACCCACACAAGTCTGAACCTCCTCAGGGTCACTTCTCTGAAGGCCCCGGGGGCTATCTCAGAGTCTGCTCAACCAGTCACTAGACATGCCCAGAGAAGTCCACCACAGTGAAGGCTAAAGTTAGTTCAGCATAAAATGAAGACAATTCAAAGATAAAGCTGACAGGCTGGAGAGATGGCTCCACGGTTAAGAGCACTGACTGCTCTTCCAGAGGTCCTGAGTTCAATTCCCAGCAACCACGTGGTGGCTCACAACCATCTCTAATGGGATCTGATGCCCTCTCCTGATGTGTCTGAAGATAACAACAGTGTGTTACATAAAATAATCAGTATTACATAAAATAATCAAAAAAGTTATCAATATTGCACACCACAGCGCACATGTGGAGGCCAGCAGAAGGTTCCTGCCTTCCACCTTCACACGGCTGCCCGGGATCCAGCTCTGTCATCAGATTGGTGGGGAGAGAGCTGAACGGCTGAGCCGCCTCACAGATCTGAAAAGGCAGCATTTCTCTATGGTAAAAAGATGGAAAAAAGTAAAAAGAAAACCAATAACTGTAGAGGAGATACCATAGCACAGCGCCCTCTCTCTCAGAAGGGAACACGACAGAAGTATATACAGTCATGCCTGTAGCCTTCAGACAGTAAGGGAAAAAAAACACACACACACACACACACACACACACAGAAAATTGACAATGCAGGGAGTCTCTGGAGTTTACTTCTCAACAAATCAAAAATATTTCGAGGTGAGAAAGTTGACTGTGGACTTTGACAGAAAATCTAGAGTCTTTGCCTGGGGTTCTAAAAGCGTAAACTACAGACTGGGCAGATGGCCTCCGGGTGGAGGCCAAGAACTGGGTCCCATCCCTGGCTGCAGTCATACCTGCAGGCAAAACACCCGCTCACACAAATAAAAATAAACCTTTGTGTAAAAACGAAGGTGAGCAGACCCTGCTCTTCCCTGCACGTGTGCAGCCCTTCATTATCCCAGCCAACATCTGTAAGCAAAGCCAAGGGGAAAGGAAATCTTGGAAACTCAAGAGCCTTCCAACTGCAAGGAAGCAGCCGGAAGTCCCACCCGGAGCGCTGCAAACTAGGAGGGCTCAAAGAGTAAATACAGACTGTGGCTAAAATTCTTAAAAATCCAGATTGCGTCCCCACCCCACCCCAAAAAATAAAACTGCAAGACAACCTGATATACACTGCTCCAAAATTCTTCAAAAGGAATTTGATTTATATACTCAGGAGTTACTCCACCAAATGGACGCAAACAACCATAGTTAACAACTGGTGTTTCCAAGACAGCACCAGCAGCCGCACGCCCTGACCTTCCTGAACCCCACGCCGGCCAGGATCCTATTTGGATGCACAACCCCAACCTCTCCCTCACGCATCCCCCCTCCCCACCCCGTACATCTGGGTCTTGCCTCAAGTCACTGCATTAAGCAGCAGCGACCCCGCGTGGCCACAGGGGAAAGACTAACTGTCGAGCGTCGCAGGAAATCCATGGCAACGCTTGGCGCGGGAGAGCATTTGAACCGAGAGGGGGGGGGGTCGGTCCGGACCTGCAGTCCCCGCACTTGGGGACCCTGCCTCAAGCAGATACCTAGCCTGTGCGAGCTCGGGGTCCCGCCGAAGTGGCCCTTTCCCGGGGATGGTGGAAGCGGTGCCCCACGCGTGACCGGGGGGAGCTTCGCTCGGGCGGAGGGCTGGGGACACCGGGAGGTCAGGCCGGTCCGCAGTCCTCCGTGGCCCACGGGACCTCGTGGCGCCGTCTGTACCCCGCGCCCCTGCGCGGACCCTGGGGTGAGGGCGGCCGTGCTCGGGCGACGGTTGAACCTACGCGATCGGTGCCCCTGGGCGCTGCTCGCGCTCTCCCGGGTGTTTCCCCCGCGGGATTCACGGGAGGCGCTGTCTGCCGCGCCGGGCTCCTTCCGGGCCGCCCTCTCCTTCACGTCTGGCATCCTGGTGGTGGTGATGGTGATGGTGGTATCTGGGTGGTGACAAATGTTGGGGGTTCGTCAGGGACAGAGGGACCAGCGCTGGCGCAGGGAGGAAACTGAGGCTGCATCAGCCCCGACGGACGCCTTCCTCCCCCTTAACCCCCTCCGTCCCTCACCACTCCGGTCTCTCCCTCTCTCTACTCCTCTTCCCTTCACCTCCCCCTACCCTGTCCCTTCCCCTCTTCCATCCCTTCCCCTCCCTGGCTCACCTCCGCCCTCCCCCTCCACTTTCTCCCTCCCCTTGCCCTCTCCCCTCGGCTCACTTCCTTCTCTGCCGGCCCGCCCGCTCTGGTGGCTGGGCGGCACAGGGCGCTGGTGGGCTGCGCGGGGCGGGTGGGCAGCGCGGGCTCAACCACCTAGGAAGACAGGGCGGGGGCGATGGGGCTGGGCGGAGCCACCGAGCCCCACGTCGATGCTGTCACACACTCCACATCCCCCCACCCCGCGGCCTGGGCAGGAGTGGGAGCGCCCGGGGTTGCAAAACAAACCGCTCGGGTGTCCTGGCAACTAAGCACATGCGCAGCCCCCACCCGCAGTATCGCTGACCCGCCACGGACTATCTGCCGCCACTCAAGGCCAGACTGGGGCGGGGATGGTCATCCCTATTGATTCTAGGTGTCAGGAGCTGGGGCTTAGGGGTAGCCTAACGGGGGTGCTGGCATCGAACTGCTGACCTGAGTGCTGGGGTCACAGGTGTGGGCCACCACCGTGGGTTTCATGCAATGCTGGGGACGGAAGGGGTCTCAGAATCTTAGAAAGGATGGAGGGTGAGGCCTGGAGACATGGTTCAGCCCTTAGGACAATTGGCTTTCTTCCAGAGGACCAGGGTTTGATTCCCAGCACCAACAGGGTAGATGGCAGCCATCTGCAACTCCAGTCCCGCTTCAGACCTCCTGGGCACGGTATGCATGTGATGCGTTTACACATATGCAGACAAAATACCCTTACATATACAATTGTCTTGTTTTACATATAGAATTTCTCTTGTTTGCTTGTTTGTTTGTTTGTTGCTTTTTTCCAAGACAAAAGTTTCTTTATGTAGCCCCAGCAGTCCGGGAACTCTCTCTGCAGACCAGGCTGGCCTCAAACTCAGATCTTCCTGCCTCTGCAGGGATTAAAGTCTTTTAAATAGAATATGTACCCAGACCTTGGATTCGGGGAGAGAACATGGAAAGGATGTTTCTGCCTCACATTCTTCCTCTCCTCTTCCATACTCTTGACTTGAAGTTATCAAAAAATATATGTAAATGCATCACATGCACGCAGTACCCCGGGAGGTCAGAAGAGGGCGCGCGCGATCTCCTGGAAAATGGAGTTATAAATGGCTGTAATTCCTGATGCCGCAGGGGATGCCGGTGCTTCGCTGTCAGGACGCCTAAGCAGTTTGTTCACCAATCCCTGACTTTGGAAAACCTGAAAGTAACAGTGCAGGCCTGTCATCCTGGGTACTCAGGAGGCTGAGGCAAGAGGACGGACTGGCCAAGGCCTGCTTGGACTACACAGTTGCAGGACAGACTAAGCAACTTAAAGACAAAACAAAGCCAGATAATGAATGCAGCTTAATAATAAGACGCCAGCCATGGTTGGGGGCCCAGGTTCAGTTCCAATACTGCAAGGTAGGATTTACTGAATGCAGTTAAGGCTGTAGCTTGGTTGGCAGCCCTGGGTTCGATTCTTGCCAACCACCCAAACTATCTCCAGCATGCACTAAGCCTCCTTCCCCATCGTGCTCCCTGCAGTGCCCTGCCGGTGGTCAACTGTGAAGTGGACAGAAGCTACGCAATGATGTCACAGTTCCCCGTCACTTAAGGAGGTAGTTAGACTCTTGCTCTCTCTTCTAAAAGAAACATGTAGGGCCAGGAAAGATGGCGTCCAAATGGTGGCCTAGAAATACCTGTTGCCCTCTTGTGCTCTTGTGTCCCCTATGGGCTCTTGCCTTTGTGTGTGTGTGTGTGTGTGTGTGTGTGTGTGTGTGTGTGTGTGTATTCACATATGCACATATACATACACACATACATGCAGGCAAAACAAAAATTTTCAACAATTTTGTGTGTGTGTGTGTGTGTGTGTGTGTGACAGGTTCTCTCTGTGTAGCCCCGGCTATCCTGGAACTCAACTCTATAGACCAGGCTGGCCTCAGACTCCGAGAGATCTGCCTGCCTCTGCCTCCCCAAGTTACTGGGATTAAAAGCATACGCCACCACTGCCTGGCCTATTTGGGAATTTTAATGTCAAGGAGGAAAAAAAAAAAACCTGTGCTTGTTTTGAAATAATAGCCCATTTTTCCTCTCTGTAAATACACCGTTGTTACAAAGATCTTCCCAGATGTCTGAATCCCCTGGGAATTTATCCATACTCATGTAACAGCCAATCTCGACGTTTAAATTCATGGGTCAGCAAAATGGACTGATGGGCAAAGAATAGAGTTTGCAAGACTCACCGCCTGAGTTCAATTCCCAAGACTCCTATCATAGGAAGAGACCTGCCACAAGCTGTCTTCCATCCTCCACACCTGTGCCATACCACGTTCTCTCTCTCTCTCTCTCTCTCTCTCTCTCTCTCTCTCACACACACACACACACACACACACACACACACACAAATAAATGTAATTACAACTTTTAAGATCTGACTCCTCTTAGGTGGGGGGTATCAGAGTGGGCACCCAGGGTGGGGGTGTGGCTGAAGCAAGAAGAGGGAAGCGTTGGAGGTCCCAGGGGCAGGCAGGGGCAGTCAACCGGCCTTATCATTAATAGCTATCAGAAGCAACCAGGCAAAAGTGATTGTGGAGGGCCTGGAGAGAGGAGATACGGCTGCCTTCCCCCCGGGGGTCTTAGTTAATCACTGCCTTACTGCTTAATGATTTACTGAGCGCTTTTATATTCCCAACATATGCGATCACCCCACAATCCCACCCATGCAAACAGGCAAAAGCCGGCATCCTGTTGGGCTGGCCCCACATATGAGGCCAGGTGGGAGCGATTTCAAGGTGTAACCAAAAGGAGGGATGGGCGAGGTCTTGACTAAGATCACGGGCTCCTTATGAAGTCACACTGAGTGCCTGACTCTGGCTGAGACGTTGTCCACATACAAGGAGGTCTAGCACATAGTGTGTTGGTGAGCTCCACGGGTTGTGGTGAGGGGGCAGGTCAGAGAAAGAATGGGGTGTCCCAGGTCAAGTCTTTATCTGGGGTCCCAAGCACATAAGATTTCCTATAAGGCCCTTTGTGTGTGGAGCCGAGCCTCTGGTTCACCTCAGGTGATCTTGAAACTCTCCTAAAGGTGACCGGTCTCTCCATAGGTCTACTGTAGCAAGGTGTCTCTCCTTGCTAACCTAACACCTTAACCCCATGACAGTGTACAAACCTCAGAGACAGGGAAGGCAAAGTCTTGCTTGCCCTCACGCTGAAGTGTGTCACAGCTGTCCAGCCCCAAAGCACACCTGACTGAGCTCAGGCTGAATCCATGGCACAGTCCCGGCTGGCCTCAGACTTCTTGTTTGAGCCTCAAGGTTCAGCCCAAGTGCCTGGGCCTGCAGGTGGGTTCCTCTTCTCCAAACTCAGAGTTGACTTTTAGACACAACACTGGTGATCTGACCTTTATCTTCTAGTCTTAATATCTCTGATTTTGACTGGGTCTTACTCTATAGCTCTGGCTGGCCTCCTACTCAATATGTAGCCCAGGCTTCCCACAAATTTGTGATCCTCAGACTCCTGCCTCCCAAGTGCAAGCTTCCAGGTACATCTATTCCAACACTTAACTCCTGCTCCCTCTAATTACTTGAGAACTATTGCCCTGGAAGGGTGGGCTACCTGTCTGGGTTATAGACCACCCTCTGTACCTCCTGTATCCCCACAGCCCAGATTGAGAATCAGGTGTTAGCTATTTTTACCCAACCCCAGCCTGGTTGGCACCTGTAACCCCAGCACTTGGGAAGTAGAGGCAGGAGATCCAAAATTTTAGGGTCATCCTTGACTACGAAGAGAGTTTGAGGCCAGCCTGGGCTACATGAGAACCTGTCAGAGAAAGAGAAAGAAAGGGAGGGAGGGACAGGGAGGGGTGCTGGGGCCGGGGAGGGGGAGAAAGGGAGAAAGTAATGAAGAAAAGAACCCTCAGGCCTCCGCAGCTACAATTCTCGGATGCCTCAGCCATTCCCCAACGTGGGTGAGGCTGAATCAATATTCTCATTGGGTAAATCCAAGTTTTGTGTACCCCTACCCTAGGAAGCAAATTATACTGAAAGTTGGTCTAATCCCCAAAGATGTTCTGAAAAAAAAAAAAAAAAAAAAAAGCAGTGGCCTTCTGGTCCCACGTGGCTATGAGGGAGCTCAAATTTTAAAAGAAATCCTGGGTACGCATGGGGAAGTAAAAACCAAAGAGGGACAAAGCAAAAAAAAAAAAAATCTAATTTACTAAAGGCGTTCTGAGCTCGGGCTGATAAAAGACTGGGCCAAGGTCACGGCCAGTTTATGGAAAAAAGTTTCGAGAAGAACCCGCAGCTCATTGTGTTTACCGTGTGGTGTATAGAGCTTCGGAAGAGTAAATGCCCACACTGTAAATAAATATTTACATTTTCTGAAGGGAAGCGACATAAATGATAGGCCATGGGACGGAAACAGTAAAAGGTTGAAGTTAACTAGAGGCCCAGCCAGTCAGGCCGACTGGAAATTAAATAGCCGGCTGCGTAAATACAGTGCGGGACATTTAAATGGAACCAGTCGGAGTCGTGTAAACTGGGGCAGACTATACCCGGGGCCTCCCTCACACGCAGAACAGAACCGCAGTCACGATTGGCTTTAGTCTCTTGACAAATGTGTTTTTTCCCCACCACTCCACCGCCGCCCCCCGAGGTTATGAGAAAGGCTGAGGTAATCTGGAGATGGCTTGGAGGTAGCCCTTGGGGGTCAAAGGGAAGTGTGGCAGGTGGGTAACCATGATGGGTCCCGTAGGGAGGCTCAGAGCCCAGGACAAAGAAGATTCTGGAAGTTGCAATCACAGCATTGCTTCTGACCACAAGATTCAAGGCGCTCTGCTGGTCCAGACCCGCAGCACACTTTGCTAGTTTTTTTTAATACTCTGTACCTTTTCTCCAGAGCAGCGATGAAAACTTGCAGTCATAGGTCTGCTCCCATGATTAATCTGTATTGAAATGGGGGCGGGGCATGGCTGCAGAACTGGAGGGTTCCGTCGACCGGCCGGTAGGGGGCAGCAGAGGGCAGCAAGAATGTCCAAGGAGAATGAGGGATCCCCCCCCCACCTCCTACTTCCTCCCTCCGCTCTCCCCAGCGACTCAGCAGCCACAAACACCAACTTGAAAAAGTTCTCTAAGCTATGTCCCCAAAACAATTGCTCCTTGTGCCCGGGACACGGGCGCGAGTTGCACACTTATGCTGTTCCCAAAGAACTATATTCAATTGATTTTCAACTCCGGCAAAAGCTGGCAGCCTCTTTGTGGGTTTAAATTTTTTTTCAATTTTTTTTTTTTTTTTAAGTTGGAGGGACAATTAAACCTTTATGGGCCCCACAATGCACCTAATGCAGACATAAATAATGTCCTCATTTCTGTTCAATATGCTTTCTGGCAACAGTTTTATTTTATTTTATTTTTCTTTCTGCCGTGGCAGGACAGAGCTGAGTTGAGGTCCCAGAAACCCGTTTTGATTAGAGCAGGTGACAGGGGTCAGCAGGAGTCATGACTCTGACCCTAAATATGACACCAGCCCTCTCTCATAAAATGGACACGTCCCAGGCCTTCGGGGCCTAACTGGTCTTAAATAAATCACTTACAGAACTCCTTAAAGACTTCCCAGACAGCCACCAGGATTTTAGGCCAAGAAAACGCGTTTTTGTTTTCTTCGTGTGTTTCTTTGGGCCCAAACGGTCCATTTGTCAAGAACCCTGACTCCACTCAACACAATACAATACATTCATATACTTCCAACTTGGTGTCCTCGAATGGTCCACGGGATTTCATTTTAATCCAATAATATCATTAAATGCTCCAGGGCCTCCCTTCTTAGGGGACGGTTTGAGCAAACCCTTTTGTTGAGTGAGGCAGCCTTTGTAAGGCGAATGACCAGCCACCAATTTTGTTTTCGAAACCTTCGGATTTCACATAACCCATTTCCTCAGACGAGGGCCCCACTGGAGGTGGGGGCCTGCGTTTTATTTTTCCGACTTCAGTAAAGACTGTCTCCTGGACACACAGGACTGGACAGGGATGAAGGCACCACACACTAGCTGGAGCAAGAGACGGGTTTCAATCATTCCTGTCTTCTGTAATTATCTAAATTGTGCCGAGAGCCGAACATAATAACCTGACAAAGAATGGGAGACATTGGAGGGCCCATCTATTTGAAGTTGATCTCAAAAGAACTGGCCAAGAAGTTAGGGGGCCGTTGCTGTAGGGGTTCTTAATTGTGGTAAAACAATAATATTTATCATTTTACCCATTCCTGTGTGGACAATTCCGGGACATTAAATAAAGTTGAGTAACATCCTTACTTATCTATACCCGAGCCTTTCCCATCCTCAACAAAAGCTCTGTCCTCTCTGGACAAAGGCTGCCCGTCCAAGTCGCTCCTCCCAGACCACCGTGGTCTCTCTGTCTCTCTGTCTCTGTCTCTGTCTCTGTCTCTCTCTCTCTCTCTCTCAGCTCTAATAGTAGAGAAGTCTCATGCACAGAGTTTTCTGTAGGCCTTTTTCCCTTCCCACAACAAAAGAACAGGGAAGTTGCAGCATGAGCTCACACACACACACACACATACACATTCACATACACATACACACGTGCATTCACTCACACACACTCATACACACACATTCACATACACATATTCACTCACACATATACACACAGACTCATACACACACTCACACACATATGCACATATACACTCATATGCACACTCACACACACACACATATAACACATTCTCACACACACACCTCAGCCAGTGACATTTAAGGACAATCATACACTCACACTCACTCACACTCACACACACTTTTTTCCCCCTTCTCGATTCACCTAGCACTGTCCCCACTCTCTCCCGCCCTGATGTCTGTGGCACAGGCTGGTGATGAAGCCTGTGCTCCCGGCAGCCTCCTGCGACTGGAATGGTTTAACCTTGCTGGAGGGTCTGCAGCCCACAGCAGAACAAAAGGAGGTCAGTGGGGCTGAGTCTCAGCTGCCCGCTGAGGAATGGCAAGAATTTTCTGAGAGTCTGAGGAAGCAGGAACAGGTCAGCTGAGCTGTGGCTGACGGGGTGCCCGGGAGCTCACATGTGGCCCTCAGGTTCCTACAGCCTGTGGTGTCCATACCAAACATGGGGGGGGGGGCTAAGAGAGATGGGGACACAAGAAGAGACACAGAGGCCTCCCAGGGCACCCTCAAATCCCATGCTGTGGAATTCCCCATTGAGTTGTTGACTAAGTAGATGCAAGAGGATCACCTCAAATGCCGGACCAGCCTGGGCTATGTAGTGAGATCAGGATGAACAGCCTAGAGTATAGAGCAAGACCCTGTCTCAACAGCTCCCTCAAAAGGTGTGTGTGTGTGTGTGTGTGTGTGTGTGTGTGTGTGTGCGCGCGCGCGCGCACATGCGTGGAGAGGCAGTATGGAGGGTGCACATGGGGGGGGCGTGTGTGTGTGTGTGTGTGTGTGTGAGCGTGTGTGCATACCCAAGTACTTGTGGAGGGGCACTATGGGGGGTGCACACATGGGGGTACACGCGTTCCTATATGTGTGTGCATGCACACATTTGTGTGTGTGTGTGCATATCCCCAACACCCACATAAAAGCCAAGCATACAACAGTATAAGTCTGCAGACCCAGTCCTGTGGAGTCAGAGACAGGAGGGTCCTTAGAAGTCACTGGCCAACCTGATGGGCTCCAGACTCAAACAAACAAACAAACACCCAAGAAGAAACTCAAAGCAATGAAAATGCCTCAAGTCGACCACTAGCATCCAAATGCATGCGCGTGTGCACGTGCACACCAGCACACACACATGAAAACACAAACCTACACACACAAGTACAAAAGAAAGCTGGGGAGCCCCCCCCCAGTCCCCCTCCAAGGGAAAGGCTGGGAATACAGCCCAGAGGTGACCCTCCGGACTAGACCAAGCCACGTCCTAGGTTCACTCTCAGTCCAGTCACCAGGAGAGAACACAACGGAGCCACCTCCAACCTCTGTAGGGTTTCTGTCTCTTGTACCCACAGGCAGCAACTGAGGTACCCAGGAGGCTTCCGGTTCTGGTTTTCCACCAGCGCTCATATCATTTGGTCTCTTTCAGACCCACCCCCACCTTGGTCTAAAGGAAGCCTCACTTATGAGAAAGCTGTCTTGTTCTCTAAGGAACTATTGATGGTGTCCTACAGACCCCTCCCCAGGTCCAGCTCTGCCAGCCTGCCCCCAGGGAGGCCGCAGCTCAAAGGGAGAGCGCAAACTCTGGGCTTCAGAATGGGGGTGCCTTGGCAGCAGCCTAGGTTCCTGCTGAGCGAGACCACATGGATGTGCCCTCCGCAACTCTGTGAATTTGGGGGGAGAGGAGAGGAAGCATCTGGAATTCTGAGAGAGACAGACAGACAGACAGATAGAAACAGATACACAGAAACAGACAGTGAATGTGTGCATGCATGCATGCTTGTGTGCGTGCGTGCGTGCGTGCGCGCGCGTGCGTGCGTGCGTGCGTGCGTGCGTGCGTGCGTGTGTGTGTGTGTGTGTGTGTGTGTGTGTTTACCCTAGGAGGCCAGAAGAGGGTTTCAGGTTACAGGGGCCTATGACCCTCCTGACATAGGTGCTAGAAACCCAACTCAGGTCCTCTGAAAGAACAGCAAGTATTTTTAACTACTGAGTAACTCCAACCCCACATGACCCTCTCCATCCTTTCTCCCTCCTTCCTTCCTTCCTTCCCTCCCTCCTTCCTTCCCTCCCTCCTTCCTTCCCTCCCTCCTTCCTTCCCTCCCTCCTTCCTTCCCTCCCTCCTTCCTTCCCTCCCATGTGGAAATGTCAATCCCTCTACTAAGTTTCTCTGTGGTTGGTACCAGTGTTTGCACCCAGTGCTTCCAGAAGTTGCTAAGAGACTATCGCTACCTCGATCCCATGTGTAAGTTTATTAAAGGGAAGTTAATTTGTTCCAGCCACACTAAATCCTAGTCCCTGAGTGTGTAAGTTTATTAAAGGGAAGTTAATTTGTCCCAGCCACACTAAATCTTAGTCCCTGAGCACAGGACACAAGTTGGATGAACGAGGCACAGGAGAAGTCAGCTGCTTGCTCCCTAGCTTTTTGTTGGTTTGGAGACACAGCCTAACTGTGTAGCCCTAGCTGGCCTCAAACTCACAGAGATCGGCCTGTGCGCTGGGATCACAGCCATCACACAAAACTTTGGAAATATTATACCCGGGTAAACCATCACCGAAAACAGTATGTCCTTCTTACTTTTCCTGTGCCCAGGTTGGCTAATATGGCACAAGCCGACCAACATCTCACATTTCACCCGCTGCCACCTCTAGGTTAGATTTACCCTTGGGCAAGCTGCACATACACAAAGACAGTGTGTGTTGCTTTGGTGTGCGTGGGTCCCACACAATCCCACTGTCTAGGTGACAGGCCCAGCGTTTGGCCGCTCTGTCTTGCACCGTGTCCTTGTGATCCCTATGTTCGGACACCATGTGTCCCTGAAACCGGTTTTCAAGAATACCAGTCCCATTGGCTCAGGGCCCCAATCTTTTGGCCCCATCATTTGGTTCCTCACTGGGCTTTAAATTTCCATGTCCCTGACATTCAACAGAAGGCAGGCTTCCTTGTCTTTGTTTACAGTATGGCTTCTCCTTTGTGAAGCATCTCAGGCAAATATTCTATCTACAATCTTAAAGGTAAATAGACTTTTATTTAGTTTGGTTTTCCTCTATAAACCCTGACAAGCCTGGAACATACTCTCTAAGCCTACACCTGCCTCAAGCTCACAGCAATCCTCCTGCCTCAGCCTCCCTAGTGCTGGAATTAAAGGCCTGAGCAATCATGGCAGGCTTTACTATTATTTGTTGTTGATTTTTGTTTGTTTTCTTTGACATAATCTCTTATGCTACAGTTCCACTGGTCTGAGACCACTATAGACAGACACCAAGTAGCCTTGAAATTGTTTGAGCCCCCTGCCTTAACCTCCCAAGTGCATGCCAGCACACACTTCTTACTCTCTGTCCCTGGCTGACCCAGAACTACATAGACCAGGTTTGTCCTGGACCTCACAGAGGTCTGCCTGCCCCTTCCTTCCCAGTGCTAGGATTAAAGACATGGCTACCATGCCACACCCTTCTTTTATTGAGTCAGGATCCCACTAAATTGCCAGGCACGTCTTAAACTTGTGATCCTCCTGCCTCCGCCTTCTGAGTAGCTGGGATCAAAAGCCTGGGTCACCAAGGCTGTTTTTCTCTAATGTTTTCAGGTGGAAGCTAAAGTTATTGATTCAAGGATGCAATAGTTGGTTTTAGTTTTTTTCTTTTTCTTTTTTATTGTTTTTGGCAGCCTCTTACTGTGTAGCCCTGGCTGTCCTGGAACTTGATATGTAGACCAGGCTGGCCTCAAACTCACAGAGATCCACCAGCCTCTGTTCCCGGAGTGCCAGGATTAAAAGCATGTCCCACCACGTCTTTCTCGTTTTTTTGTTTTGTTTTGTTTGTTTTTTGTTTTTTGTTTTTGTTTTTGGAGACAGGATTGTTCTACATAGCCCTGGATAGCCTGAAACTCACTCAGTAGACCAGACTGGCCTTGAATTCAGAGATCCAACTACTTTTGCTTCCCAAGGGCTGGGATTAAAGGTGAGAGCCACTATACCTGGCTCTAGCTTTAATTTTCAACTTGGCCGTGAGTCACCTAGGGAGAGAATCTCAATGAGGGTTGGCCTAGATCAGGTTGGCCTTCAGTGAGGGATTGACTAGATCAGGCTGGCCTTCAATGAGGGACTGCCTAGATCAGGCTGGCCTAAGGATGTGTCTGTGGAGGATTACCTTGATGGATATGGGAAGACCCAGTCCACTGTGGGTGGCACAATTCCCTAGGCTTGGGATCCTAGACTGTTTAAGAGTAGAGAAAGCCAAGTACTGGATGCACATGCTCATTTCCCTCTCAGCTACTGGGGGCAACAATATAACTGGTTAAGTTCCCCTCACTTTGGCTTCCCCACAAGCGGGACCATACATAACATAGAACTATGAACAAAACCCAACCTTTCTGTCCTAAGTTTTTTTTGTTGTTGTTTTTGTTTTTATTTAATCAGAGTGCTTTTATCACAGGAACAGTAATGTGGCTAAAACAGAAACATCCCTAACATTGATTTGGTGGCAAACTTTGATGCTGCGTTTCTAGCCTACTCAAAATACATTTGAATTTCTCTCTGTGTTCTCCTTTGACCCATGAGTTACTTAGAAGCAAAGTTTCCAAATAGTTGGGGATTTCTCCAAGGATCTTTATTATTAGCTTCTAATTTAATTCCATTGTGGTGAGAAAGCTTTTTTTTTTTTTTCCTTGAATCTTTTTAAATTTACTGAGACTTGACTTATGGAAAGAATATGGCCTATTTTGGTAACTGTTCTCTGGGAGTCTCAAAAGTATGTGTGTTTCCATTGCTGTTGGACGAGACAGTCCACGAGATCACAGAGGTCAAGTCGATGGTATTGCTGGAGCCTTCCAGAGCCCTCACTCCTTTTCGATATAAGTGATTAAGGAATCGACACAGCCAATCACTCTGATTGCTATGTTTATATTTGTAGTTCCAGCCCCATTTTTTTTTTGTAGTTTCTGCCTCATATATTTTGAAGTTCTGTTATTAGGTGCAATTACTTTGAGAGTTGTGAGGAAGTGAGGCTGGGGTGTGGCTCGGTAGATAGAGTGCCTGCCTTGAATGCACAAACCCAGGGGCTTGATAGCCAGTGTCACACAGACAGGACAGGATGGTGACTCCCTGTGATCCCAGTGTTTCGGAGGTGAGTACAGGAGAGTCGGAAGTTCAAGGTCACCCTGCCCACATAGTGAGTTTGAAGCCAGCCTGGGCTATGAGACCCTGTCTCAAAAACAAGCAAACAAGCCACAAAAGAATATCAGAGAACTGACCATTCTTCTCGAAATATTTTTTGTTTTCTGTTTTTCTAGACAGGGTTTACACTACATAGCCTTGATCTCAAAGAGATCTGCCTACGTTTGCTTCCTGAGTACTGAGGCTGAGGGTGTCCACCAAGATACTCAACCATCTTTTTGTTAAATAAGGGTTTTTATTTTTTATTTCTGTGTCTATGTATGTCTGTGTGTGTGCATTTGTGTGTGTGCATCTGTGTGTGTGTGCATCTGTGTGTGTGTGCATCTGTGTGTGTGTGCATCTGTGTGTGTGTGCATCTGTGTGTGTGTGCATCTGTGTGTGTGCATCTCTGTGTGTGTGCATCTCTGTGTGTGTGTGCGTCTGTGTGTGTGCACCTAAGTGTACATAAGTGTGAATGCAGGTGCTCAAAGAGGCCACAAGAGGGCATCAGATTCCCCGGGGCTAGAGTTATAGGCAGCTATACACTGTCTAGTTTGGTTTCTGGGAACCAAACTTGGGTCCTTCCTAAGAGCAGCAAGCACTCTTTAATTAACACTGTACCATCTCTCCAGACCACATGCAGACAGACAGACAGACAGACAGACAGACAGACTGTCCCTCCCCATTTTGCATACAGGAACTTTCCTACATATAGTATGAGTTCCTTTCTCCTCCTGACCTTTGACCTTTATTGTTATACTTTTTACATAAACACGCTTCAGACCACACAATGCAACATAAATTTCTGGTTTAAGTAGTCAATTATCTTTGAAAAAGATATAAACTGTTGCTTAAAATCCCGTGGTTTGTCTCTCCCCCCCCCCTTGTTCTTTCGGGCTGAGCCGCAGTTGCATCTGGCAGTATTTCCCTCTGTCTGGGGGACTTGAACAATTTCCTACAGTGCAATTCTGCTGCTGGGAAATTCTTCCGACTTTTGTATGAAAAAGCCTTTATAATGAATGCTTCCATTCTCAAACCTTTCTTTTCATTTTTATTTATTCTGTGTGTGTGTGCAGCAAACACGTGCATGCTCACTGGTGTGCCTGTGTGCATTTGTGTGTGTGTTATGTGTGTGTGTGTATATGTACAGTAAACGTGTGCATGCTCACTGGTGTGCATGTGTGTATGTGGGTATTATGTGTGTGTGTGTGTGTGTGTGTGCAGCAAACACGTGCATGCTCACTGGTGTGCCTGTGTGCATTTGTGTGTGTGTTATGTGTGTGTGTGTATATGTACAGTAAACGTGTGCATGCTCACTGGTGTGCATGTGTGTATGTGGGTATTATGTGTGTGTACATGCAGCAAACACATGCACGCTCACTGGTGTGCCTGTGTGCATGTGTGTGTATTGTGTATGTGTGTGTGCAACAAACATGTGCATGTTTACTGGAATGTGTGTGTGTGTGTGTGTGTGAAGGTCAGAGGGCAGCTTGTAGAAGTCATCTGTCCCTCTACCGTGTGGGTCCTGACATTGAACTCAGGTTGCCAAGCTTGGCAGCAAGCTCCCTTTCCCAATGAAGATATCCCCTAGCCCACTTGAAGATATCTTACCGAATTTAGATTTACAATTCACAACTGAGTACAGTGGCTAAGGCAAGACTTCGAGTTCAAAATAGGCTGAAGCAATTCTAGGGATGTCTTTATTCCCCTGAAGGAAGCTGGTAAATTCTAGAGAACTATTGTTTTCTACTATTCTACCTTTCTTCCTTCCCTTCCGCCAGCATATCCACCTTTCTGTTTGAAAATGCAGTCTTTTGGGGGTTCTGTTTGTCTTTGTTTTGTTGAGACAAGGCTTTTTTTGTATTAACAGCCCTGGCTGTCCTGGAACTCACTCTCTATACAGACCAGGCTGGCCTCAGACTCACAGAGATCCACCTATCTCTGCCTCCCAAGTGCTGGGATTAAGGGTGTGCGTGACCACGCCTGACTTAAAACATAATCTTATTTATGTTGATATGTTAGCTTGTGTATACAAGAACCACCACATGCGTGCAGTACCACAGAGACCAGGAGAGGGCGCCAGATCCCCAGGAACTGGAGTTACAGACAGTTGTGAGCTGCCACATGGGTGCTGGGAACTGAACCCTGGTCCTCTGGAAGAGCAGCCAGTGCTTACCCAGTGAGCCACTCTCCAGACTCCTTGTTCTTTTTCTTCTCTCCTCCATTCCCTGCTTCCCACCCCCAACCCCACCAGACAGGAGAGTAAATACAGTCACCAATGTTCTTCAGTTGGAAGAAAAAAATCGTTGTTTTTTCAAATTCTTTCTTATCTTATGTAGAAACTACAACAAAGCCAGGCCCCTAGCTGGCGTGTTTGCTGAATGTTTCTGGAATTAACTCATCTTTGTAACTGATGTGATATCCAAGCAAAGTTTCTTTAGAAATTCCATTTTTGATGAGTAGGGTACTTTTCCTTTTAAGAGGTGATTCTTGTATTTCTCACTCAAATGAAGACTAAAATTTTCTTGCAAAACTACACGGAGCCAGGCTTAACATTTTTTTTCATAATATGCGGCATAAAAATGTTTTCTGAGCCGGGCAGTGGTGGTACAAGTGTTTAGTCCCAGCATTTGGGAGGCAGAGACAGGGGGAATCTCTGTGAGTCTGAGGCCAGCCTGGTCTACAGAACAAGTTCCAGGACAGCCAGGGCTGCACAGAGAAACACTGTCTCAAAACAAAACAAAACAAAACAAAGTTTTTAGGGCCTAAGATATGGCTCAGCCATTAAAGGGTAGGCTGAGGATGACCTTGAACTCCTGACTTTCCTTAAGCAGGAGTCATGGAGGACCTCCGGTTCCTAGTTTGACTACCGCCTTTTTTTACACAGCTAGGGTAACTCTGGTTTGTGTCAAGTTGATAAAAATGGACCAGCATCCTTGTTGGCAAGCTCTCTGCCTGCGACTGGGCTACAGCCCCAGACCTTCAACTCTTTTCTGACTTACAGAAACTAACAAGCATAAAGTGAGTGCAGGAAGAAGGAAGCGCACGGTTTTCCCTATCACCAGCACAGTCCCTGCTGCAGGAGGATACCCCAAGTTCAGACCCCCACCCCCTGCATGAGAGACAGGTGTGGTGGTGCATACCTGTAAGCCCAGTGGTAGGGCACGGCAGGAAGGAGGTGGGCAGACCCCCCCCCAGAAGTCACTGGGCCACCATTTCCACATTCTATGTACTCCAGAGTACGTGAGCTCTCTGTTCAAAACAGCGGCTTCCTCTCCAAGTAGAGGCCAACGGTGATTTGTAAACCTAAATGAATAGATTGGGCTTCAATGTACTGAATACACGATATTCAATAGATATTTAATATATTCAACAGAGGCCTCAGAGGCCTTCCCTCTTGTGGCAATTGGGGTGGGGGGAGCAGCTTTCCTAAGCTCCTTGATTCTCTATGTTGGCAAATCTTCTGCATCCTTTTTAGGCCTGTGGGGAGACTTGACTCAAGGACGAGGGGTTTAGTCTGGAAGGGCCAGCAGAAGGGGGCCTGGGTAAAAGCATCTGCATCCAGTGTCAGTTAAACAGGGCAGAAAAGGCCGGAGGAGGGGGCGAGGGGAGGGAAATGTTTCCACTCTTGTCGCAGTTGGCTGGGGGGGAAAAAGTTAAAGAATGCCAGGTGGTGATAAACATCTCTCATGGTCAGCCATTACTCGAGGTCAATAGGACAGGGAGGGAAAAATCTAGAAATTAAGGTGCTTTAGTGCCAGGAACCAAACGACTTTAATTCTGAAGCTTGTCACTGTTTAACCAAAATGGAGGCACTTTACAAAATGGTTAACCACCTGCCAGGCCCGGTCTAAGCTGTTCCTCCTTCAGAAAGCCGGTTCACCACGCAAGCACCTTTCCTTTCTGTGTCCCTGTCTGAGTGACCATGCAGCCTCAGCCTTCAAAGCCAGGCCCAAGGACACCTACCACAGCTGACACAGCGACCACAGCCAACCTGTACCTGCCGGCTGCTTCTGAGGTGCCTGGCCCTCTCCTAAGGACTCTGCTAACTGTGCGTGACAGGGAGACAGAGCAAGGGTCTACTCACCAAACACAGACTTTATACAGGCATGGTTCTACTCAGTTCAGATGGGTGAGCCTTCAGGTCATGGTCATCCGGACATCGCGGATGACGTGAACACAAACCAAGCCCGGAGTTCAAATCCCAGCACCGCATATGCCTGGAATCCCATCGCTGAAAGGAGGAAGAGCAGAAGTTCAAGGCCAGCCCAGGCTAAAAGAGACCCTGTCTTTTGGTTCCTGGGCCACAGCCCTCTGGCAAGATCCCCAGTGACCTTCAGGCTAGCAAGTACCCTGCCACCAGTGCCAGCGACACTGGTGTTGGCTGAATAAAAGCACAGAGAGGTGGCCTGCGGGGAGCCTCTGACAGAGCTGTCCTGTGGTGTGTAGTCCAGGAAGAAAACACAGATAGGGAACGGAGGTGTCCACTGGCCTCCCCCACACTCACTCCTTTGTAGGGGAAGCAGACATCGAGCTGGGATGATTCTTTTCCTAATTCCCCCTCCCAGAACCAGCCTAGTAGAAGGGTGGAGGGCGGGGAGCAGGAAGAAACAAAGAGTAAAGCGGGCAGGCCACATCCCCTGGATGTCTGGACCCTAAGCCCACACCTCCCAAGGCCCAGTCAACCGGATGTCCCTACCACTCGCCAGAATCCAGCCCGGTCTGTGGAGATAAAGCCAATCTGACCTTTAATTCTCCAAATTAATTTATGGGCTCGCCTCTTGGGTGCAGAAACACATCTGGCCACCTGAAATCTGGTAATTATTTATGTAGACACAGCGTCCCACCCTGGTGAATAATTGGTTGGGATCGCACCGGAGAGGCTTGGAAAACTCCAAACCTCCAAAATTTCCCTCAGATAGCATTAAACAAGCCAAAGTAGCCGAGACTGCTTCAGCAGGCCGGGACACAGTCAGTCCCAACGTCACTAAGGTATTGGGGAGTTTCTAAAGGATGGGAGAGAAGGAAATACCCCAGCCATCTTGGCTGCACCCACAGAGAGGACATGAAGCTGGGGGGGGGTGGAGACCCCCCCCCATGGGACCCACTGTCTGTGTGCTGGAAGCTGAGCTTTATGCCCCGCTGAGAATAAACAGGATTACAAATTTTATGCTGTTTGGAAAGGAGGAGCCCGAGCCATGGCTGGCAAAAAGGAAAGGTTCTGCTTTTTTTTTTTTTTTTTTTTTTTTTTTAATTTTTTTAATTCTTGCCGATTTCCCCCTAGGAGGTTGAGCTGTACCACACGTCAGGAGGATTAGAGAGCCAGAAAATAAACTGACTGAGCTCCCAGAAGGCCGCTGGGTGGACGAATTGGCACCTTTAAATAACATTAATTTCTGAAAGGCCCAGGTTGTTTCCTAAATTGCTGCCCAGAACCTCTGGATTTCATCCGTTTTTATGGTACCTCTCCAGGTTGTAGGCAGGAGCTGCCCGCCAGGCGACAACCAGCACCAGTGACATTCCTCAGGCCTAGTACAGCCAGAGAGGAATCATTTCCGGCAGGAGGGGGGGAAATTCTAAGAATCAAGGTATTTAAAAAATAAAAATAAAAAAAAAAATAAAAGATCAGTCTGCCACAGAAACAGCCCCCATCTCCCCACACCTGCAGGGGTACCCTCAGGAGAAGGTGCCACAAAGCCCTAACACAGCTGGGACCTCATTTCCTAGGTAGCCCGGGGCAAGCCACTTAACCTCAGTTTCCCCATCCGTAAAATGGGGTTAATCATGCTCCCCCTGCTTCAGGAGCCCTGGTAGGTTTTAATTGGGTAATGGTTGTGGCGCCCTTTGATGTAGTAAGTTTTATTAACTTGCGAGGGATCCCCTGGGGCCAGAAAAAGCAGTTAAACCAGAGAGGAAAAAAAAAAAAAAGAAAGAAAGAAAGGGCTTGAAAAGCAAGCCAGGCTCCTGTGCTGAGCTGTTCCAGCTCCTATTCCAGACGTGCAGGATCCTCCCAGCAAGCAGTGCGCTCAGCTCAGAGCCAGAGGGCTGCCCCAGGAACCACTGGCTGCTCGGTGTGGGGTTGAGGACCTCAAACTCCCATCCTCCCTCTGGCCAGCTGAGGTTCTTTGCTGACAGCAAGGTCTTTGGGATAGAATTTAGGAAGGTTCCAGCCTCTTTCTCTCCTAAAAATTAGACAGATATAGAGGGCTGGCGCCCAGCCAGGGCTCCTGGCAGAGGACTTGGGGAACTGGCAGTCACATAGACTGCCAAACTCAACCTCTTGCCCGGGCTCCATCCTGTTGGCCACACCAAGACAAATATAGAACTCTGTGCCTCAGTTTCCCCTCTCTAAAATTGATTCCAACTTTTTTTCTTTTCTGAGACAGGGTTTCTCCATGTAGCCCTGGCTGGCCTCGAACTCAGAGATCTGCCTGCCTCTGCCCCCCGAGTGCACACCACCCTTCTAAGCCCACCAGAAGGGTCTTGTTGCCCTTCTGGGTCCTCAGAAAGGCTGGAAAATGCCGTTTAAAATTCCTAAATAGTTGTTATCAATCCCAAAAAGCCAGGAGCGGTTTGGTCTCTCTCTTCCTAAGAGGGTTAGTGCAGGCAATCCTCAAACTTACTATACAATTGATTCAGGGTGACCTCGAATTTTGGATCCTCCAGCCTCCACCTCTAGAGAGCTGGGATTTAGAGGAGGCAGGGCCACACTACCTGGGCAAGCAATCCGTGGACTGAGGACATTTGCAATCCTGGTTTTTTTTTCTACCTGGCCTGGGATCAGCTCTGCTGCCCGATTCTTCACCTGTGAGTACTGGGGATGATGCTGGGAGCCTACTGTGTGCACAGCAGACTCTTTCTCCGTGACAAGCTCACACATGGCTGGCACATGTGGGCCTCCCAGCCTCAACTGAATACTGCCCATATATGCTTAGATGGCTCTTCTTCCTACAGTGGGCCTGTAGTGTTGTTCATTCAAGTTTTACTTTTATTTTTAATTTTTAAAGATGTTTTATTTAATGCATACTAGTGTTCTGCCTGCTTGTATCCTGTGTGTGAGGGCATCCGGTCCCCTAGAACTGGAGTTATGGACAGCTGTGAACTGCCATGTGTGTGCTGGGAATTGAACCCAGGTCCTTTGGGGAGAACAGCCAGTGCTCTTAACCACTGAGCCATCTCTCCAGCCCCCAAGTTTTACTTCTATCAGGCTGTACTTGGTTCAAGTATGTCACAATGATCACCAAGTCCAAAAATTAAGTAGTTTAAGGCTGGAGAGATGGCTCAGCGGTTAAGAGCACTGACTGCTCTTCCAGAGGTCCTGAGTTCAAATCCCAGCAACCACATGGTGGCTCACAGCCATCTGTAATGGAATCTGATGCCCTCTTCTGGTGTGTCTGAAGACAGCAACAGTGTACTCACATACATAAATATGAAGAAAAAAAAAGAAAGAAAGAAAGAAAGAAAGAAAGAAAGAAAGAAAGAAAGAAAGAAAAGAAAACGTAAGTTCGGTTCTCAGCACCCACATCAGGAAACTCAGCAACCGACCGTCTCTGAATTCAGGGGATGCGATGCCCTCTTCTGGCTTTCAAGAGAACTGCACACACATGACATACACACACTTGGAAACACACACACATAAATTTGGAAAAAAAAAATTTTTTTAAAGACCAGTGTAGGACTGGGGGTGTGGCTCAGGAGGTAGAGCCCGTGTGTACATATACACAGAGCCCGAGTTTGGTCTGGAACACCGATAAACACAGGTATAGTGATGTTCGTTAGCTATCTCAACACTAGATAGAGTCAGGAGTCTGAATTCACCCTCAGCTGCATAGGGAGTGTGAGGCCAGCCTGGGCTACATAAAACCCGGCCTCTATACCATGCAAGACCAGACTCACTAACTTTCCACAATCCATTAAGCTGCATTATTCTGTGTTTTCTGTCCCTTTATTTACTTTGGTCTTTTGCAACGTAACCCTGACTGTCCTGAAACTCAGGTATGTAGAGCAGGCTGGCCTTGAACTCACAGATCCACTTATATCTGCTGGGACCAAAGGCATGCACCACCACACCAGCTTTATTTTGGTGTTTTTGAGGCAAAGAAAAATTATATGAATGTCTTGCCCACGCTCTCCAGATTCCCAACCGATTCACTGCAGACAGTGGATCGTCATCATGGAGCGAGGTGTGCACATGTGGGGACCACTTTTAGGGGCTGACGGCTCTCAAAGCGCCCTCGACAGACACTCGGGTAATGAGGGCAATCTTCCCAAGACAGATCTAAACCTGACTTTTATAGCACTGAGGGGGGAAACGGCAATTTACATGAGGAGAAATGAGAAACAATGATTAAATCAGAGCCGCCCTGGGCAGCCTCTCCCCCCTCGGCTCATCTGAAAACAGCTCTGCTTCAGTTCCCTGAGCTCTGCTGCCTGCTCCAGTGGGCCAGAGCCCACACTCTATAAATCCTGTGGGCCCTTGCTCGGGAGTTGCTGACTATATGCATTTGGGTCCCTGCATTAAGTCCCTCGTTCTTGGCTGGTGACATGAAGATTTGTAACTGATAAAATATATTTTTAATGTGTTTCCTTCAGGTTGCTATTAAGTGCATGCAGTTTATCTGACCTTGCAAAAGGTTCTGATTCCATTTAGAGAGGAGGAAGGGAGGGGGAGGGAGAAGGAAGGAGACAGGAGGGAGGGAATGTGTTACTGAAACAACTTCCCAGCATCCAATGGGCTGGGAAGCTGAGTGGTCCAGGGTCAATCTTCCACCTCCCACCCAGTCTGGTCTTTCTCTCTCCCCACCTCAGCTTTCCTGGGTATGAAGTGAGGATAAATATTTGTCTACGAGATGAGGCAGTTGTAAGGATTAATTGGTCGGTGCTCCCCAGAAGCCTTTGAAGATGAAAGCTGCTCCTTGCGGATGCAAAGTAAACTCAGAAAGTGTCTGGCTTTAATGAGCCAGGTGAAGCCAGCAAAGACGGCTGGAGATTAACTGTGCCTTGCCCAGCGCCTGCCTACATGGGCCCGACTGCGATCTGGGCAGAATTCCCTTGGCTCCGTCCATCCTGGCTCCTGGTGCATCGGTCCTCCATAGTACTGTGCATGCCCAGGGAGCCGAGGTGGAATTGAACCCAGACTTGAAGGTCAAGAGAGCCCAGGCCTCAAGGTACAATTCTAGCACATGGCCTGGGCAAGTTTCTTAAAAGAGTGTCAGTTCCCTGTTTGCTATCGAGCAGGTGTGTAGGTGTGTGTGTGTGTGTGTGTCCTAGTCATCCAGGATCAGGTTGGGTTGTGCTGAATCTGTGACACAAACACAACTAACAGCGACCGAGCCCTTATCCTCCAACCCTAGGAGCTTTCTTCATGTGTTTTGCATTTTGCATGGGTATGACTCTCTCTCTCTCTCTCTCTCTCTCTCTCTCTCTCTCTCTCTCTCTCTCTGTGTGTGTGTGTGTGTGTGTGTGTGCGCGCGCATATGTGTATGTACAGGTCAGAAGCTGCCGTAAGTGCCTATCTCTCCACCTTGTAAAAAAAAATATTTATGCTGGGTGGTGGTGGTGCACACCTCTGATCCCAGCAGAGGCAGAGGCAGGCGGATCTCAAATCTCTGTGAGTTCGAGGCCAGCCTGGTCTATAAAGCGAGTTCCAGGATAGTCAGGGCTACACAGAGAAACCCTGACTGAAAAACAAAAACAAAAACAAAAAAACAACAACCCAAAAAATCAACTGACTAAATAAATATTTTAATTTTATGTGTATAAAATGTTTGCCTGCCAATATGTGTATCACCTGCATACCTGGTGCCAGCAGAGGCCAGAAGAGGGCATCAGATCCCTTGGGACTAGACTCACAGACAGTTGTGACTATGTCTCTGTCTCTCTCCACGCCCCGTGTGGATGATGGGAACTGAACCAGAGTCCTCTCCATGAGCAGTCAGAACTGTTAGCCACTGGGCTCCATTCAGCCTTCCATGTAGCTTTTGAGACAGTCTCTCCCTGAACTCAGAATTCACGTATTCAGCAAGATTAGGTAGCTACCTGAAGTCCCTAACGACCCCTCAGTTAGAATTACAGGCACCTGGCACCACGCTTGGCTTGTGCCATGCTTGCCTGGCAAGCACCTTACCAAGGTCACACAGCTGAGGAGGCAGCCATTGCTGGCACCTCACCCAAAGCCTCTGCTAGTGAGTGAGGTGCACACGGGTAGCCCCTACCCTTCAGCATGGAAAACAACCGCTGTAGACTTTAATCACCCAGTCATGGAGATGAAACACAGGACAGCCCAATTCAGAAGGCAGAAGGGCAGAAGCCCCAGCAGGCGAGACAAGGGCTCACGGCTGTGGAAGAGTGCCAGGTCTGCGTGCGCCGCGCCACCGACAGGCTGTAAGGCGTGAGTCTGGGCCTGCTCGAGACAACCACATCTGGGATACATGATACTTTGTGAGAAGCGTCTCCTGCCAAATCCCGGGATCGTAAAGACAGCCTGAGCTGAGAGGCTGTAACACAGGAACCTGGGGTTGTGCCATGGCTTAGGGGGTGCATCTTAGAGGCTGTGGCCTGCGCAGTTGGAGTCTCAGGCAGTCACCTGACCAGAGACTGAAAATGAATGAAATACATCAAGACTCTGGCTCCAGAAGTTTTAGCTTTGAGGACTTCTGAGGAGCTAGAGGCAAACCTGAGGCTTATTTCAAGTAGACATGATGGCGTACGCCTGTGATCTCAGCACTTGAGTCTGAGGCAGGAGAATAACAGTACAAGCCTATCCTATAGCAGGTTTGAAGCCTGACTGAACTATCTAAGATCCTGTTCTCAACAAATGGGGAGAGAGGGGGGGGGAAGAGAGAGAGAGAAGAGAGAGGAGAGAGAGGAGAGAGAGAAGAGAGAGAAAGAGGAGAGAGAGGAGGGAGAGAGGAGAGAGGGGGGAAAGAGAAAGAAAAACTCACCAAATTCGGCCCCCCTCCCCTTAGCGCCATGACATCACTCCAGCTGAATGTGGGCTGGGGAAGCCCCTGGTCAGGACAGAAATATCTTTAGCCACTGCTGTCCATGATGGAAAAGGAAATGGAATTTTGTTTGAATACCATGTTGTTTTGAGAAGTCTGACTAACGTGAAAGTCCCTATTTAGAAACAGTTAACTCTGCCTTGGAATTGGTCGGAGTTTCCACACCCACATGTTGACTAAGGCCTTGAAACACAAACTTCCTGGTAGCTACCGACCCAAATCACCTGGGACTGAGGGCTCCTGCCACACAATCCCAGAGCTGTGCTCGGAGGACCTCAGCCGAGAAAAATCCCAGGACTGCGTTTATCAAAGGACAAAGAGACCCCAAGGGGGAAGCGGCGCTAGGCCTCAGCCAGCTGAGCCCTCCAGAGACAAACCTGGGATTTGGAAAGAGTCTTGGGCTGTTTTACCAGGCCCTTCTTAGAAACAGGAAAAGTGTGGGGTGGGGACAGGCTACATGGAGCCTGCTTGCACTCAGCACCTACTAAATGCCACTCACTGAATCGTCAGTTCAGCCAGGAGAAGCACAGTTCATGTTCCCCCACTTCTTCCCAGCTTGCCTCTGGTTTGGGGTTATACTGTTGCCCTGGATTGAGGAAATAAGTTTCAGGAGTGGGGAGATGGCTCAGTGGGCAGAGACATTCCCTAGGACTAAGACTTCATTTGGACCCCCAGTACCCACGGGGGAAAAAAATCAGCTTGGTACATAGTGTACCAAGTAACCGCAGGACTCAGAGGTCCCAGGGCCAGCCAGTTCATCTAGACAATCATCGAGCTCCGGGGTCGGTTAGAAACTCTGCCGCAAAAGTTAAGGTGATTAATGGTTGTTACATAAATCCTTTCCCCTGAGGGAGCCACACAGCACCCGTCTCCCCGGTCTCAAGACGAACCAAAGTGCGAGCCCACCTTGGGAACCAATGGGTTTATCATGCTTACTTACAGAGCATGGGTGACCTTAAAGTAGCCACCATGGAAGGCTGGCACCCAGTGTGGTGGAAGACAACGACTTCTACCATGGCTGAGTAGACGGAGCTGCCTCCTCTCGGTCTTCGTCGTCTATATCCTCCAGCCCCTCCCAGAGCCCCGGAGACCCCGTGCAATTAGGGCAAGTTGGCTTACAGCTGCCTGGATGCGCAGGTGAGTCCATGACCCTCCCGCTCCCTCCTCCCAAGAAGGAACATCATGAATCTAGAAGGCCAGCTGGGATGATCTTTGCCCGGACAGACTCCTGAAGACGTGGACAATGTGGCTCAGAGGATAGAACACGGAGCCTGGAAGCAACCCAGGGTCAAGCTCTGGCCTATACGCGCACACACTCGGCTGGTGCACACACACCCCTCCCCGAGGTAGCTTTCCCCACCGTCCTTCCCAGATCAGCCACGCGAATTATAAATCCTGTGAATATTCAAGGGGAAGTCAATTCCTAGGAAGCGGCACAGTCGAAATTCAAGCTCAGGTTTTGTTCTTTCACTGTTCTATGAACAGATCCCTCGGGTCAGGCCTGTGGCACGGTGGCACCGTGGCACTGTAGCACCGCACTTGTCCTGGGTTTGATCCTCAACGCCTGGGCTGGTGGGACTTGCCGCAGTAACAAAGACTGTAAGAAGAGCCAGTAGTGGTGGCACGCCAGCACGCCAGAGGAGCACAAGTTCTAGGCTAGCCTGGGCTACAAAGAGAGCCCCTGTCCGGAAACAAAACAATATAACCAAACAAGGGAAAGAATTTAAGGGACACAAACTGTAAAGCCCCTCAGCTCTTTGGGAGCAGAGGCCTGCCCCCTCCTTGCTTGCCCCCCTCCTCGCCCTTGCCTCTCCTCACCCCACCCCACCTCCTCACTCTTGGGCCTTGGGAGCCTGTCTGCTTGTCCTCTGAGGAAAGGGGACCACAGCAGTCAGTGAACACACAGAACTCATGTTCCAACATCACTTTGATAGACACAGCAGGGCTTCCCATCCCGCTGAGAGGACCCCCTTTTGGGTCCTCTATGGGTCCTCCATGGGTCCTCCATGGGTCCTCCAAGGCCTGACGTCTGCCATTTTGGCAGCTTTGCCTCTAAGACACCGGGAGGCCTTGATTTCTGTCTCAAGGTGATGTCCAATCCTCGAAGACCTCAGAACCAACCTGAGCCAAACGCATCTTCACAGTTGAAGGAACCGGTTCGAGCAAATGACTTGCTAACAGCCCAAAGCTGAAGGCGGAATAAAGGCAAGAGTCCAGCGTGCCCCACCCTGAGAGCAGGACACCCCACCCTGAGGCCAGGGTGCTTCCCGCTTTGTGAAGTTCTCGATACCCTGAGGCTCCTCAGAGGGGATGGCTTCCACAAGTCCCTGGAGAGGTCTGTCAGCAACTCTCTGATTGTCCTAGACTAGTGGCTGCAGACCTGCCTCTGCCCCTCAGCTTCCTGGGGGTCTGGGGGTGAGCACCAGGGCCTCGGAGAGGACCACCGCTCAGAGTCTGTGTGCCTACCTCCACGTGCTATGTGCAGACACCCCAGAGGGCAAAGGCATGAGGCTCATGATGCGCTCACTGTCACCAGACAACTGACTAGTACAGAACTCCTCTTATTGAGTAGAAATTTCACTTTGCCATCTAGTCTTGGCACTGGCAGCTCTTCTGGAGAACCAGAGTTCAATTCCCAGCACCCACAAGACAGCTCACAACTGTCTGTAACTCCAGTTCCAGGGGATCTGACTCCCTCACACGGACATACATGCAGGCAAAACACCAATGCACATAAAAATAAAAATATATTTTAAAAAATGTTTAAGATTTATTGCTACCATTTCTTCGTTTTTATTGCTACCATTTCTATTTTTACCCTCTTTTCTCTTTCTTCCTTCTTTTTACACTTGCTGATTTCCTGTGTTTGGCGTGAGGGCCATAGCACAGGAGTCGGGAACACATGATGTCTATCGGGAGTAGATTCACCCCTTCCACCATGTGGGTCCTGGGGAATGGAACTCAAGCCCCGGGCTTGGCAGCCAGTGTCTCCACCACTTAGGCAGCATGCCAGCTTTTTTTTTTTTTTTATTTCTTCCGTCCCTCTTTCAGTTTTGAAAGATTTTATTTTTAAATTATGCATATCCGTGAGTGGGGCTATGCATGTGTGCAATGCCCAGGACGGCCAGAAGGGGGCGTCGGGTCATGAGACGCTGGAGCCAAACTGCTCGTCTGCTGGAGCGCGTGGTGTGCGAGCTTAGCTGCAGAGCCTCCGAGACCCGCTTCAACTATTTCTTTGTCTACCCTCTTTCTTCCTCCCCTTCTTTCTCGACAGGGTCTCCCTATGTAGCCCAGGCTAGGCTGGAAGCCATGATCCCGCTCCCTCAGCCCCCCACATACTGGGATGACGGTTGTGTGTTACTGTGCTCAACAGCTGCTGCCTCTGCCCTCTGTCCTCACATAGTAGCCTAGTCAGAGAAACCTAAGGTCAAAGCCCACCCTTGCCTTTTATGTGCTGTGTAGCCTTGGCCAGGCCGCTGGACCTCTCTGAACCTCAGCTTGCACACCGGGAACATGGCTGGCATTCCCTGGTCTGGCCAGGAGTGGGTGAGGTCATCCATTCATTTTCCTAGACCCAGAGTCTGGCACTGTAAGTCCTTATGAGGGGCAGATTAATATTCTTGCCTTTCTTCTGACTCCTAGGGACACAGCCATAACTGTCGCACCAAACGTGGTGTTCGCTGTGGCACCTGTGTCACAATGCAATCTTGTGGCCTGCTGGATGGACCCGGTTTCTTTTCCCTACACGTGGTTGCTCTCTCTCTCTCTCTCTCTCTCTCTCTCTCTCTCCCATCCCCCCCCCGGTAAAAACTTCCCTTATCTTCCCCTCCCCCTCGGCTGCGGGGGAGTCACCTACCTTCCCTGCACAGTGGGGACAGCAGTTGGCAGTCTGAGGTGGAGAGACCAGGGAAGGTGACAGCCACACATGAGGCTTCGGCCCGCCTCGTGCCCATCCCCCACGTCGGGTCTATAAAAGGCTGCCCACTGCCCAAAGCGGTGACCCCGTGGGGCCGCCTGGCCGCGGGCACGTCCCCGGCAATTGTCTGTGGAGGAGCCGTCCCTTCCCTTTTGAAGATCAGCGAAGTGGAGTGTGATGCCGGTGAGCCGGCAACAGGGTCCCACAAAGCAGTTCGCAGGGCCTGTGGCCTCCAACGTGGGGAAGGGCGCAGGGGGAGCTCTCCTTTGGGTCCTCTGGGCCTGCCGCTGGCCTGTGACCACAAGGCGTTAGGGACTAGGTGACAGAGAGGGAGAGATAGCTCAGCCTAACCCTCTTGTGTTGTAGATGAAGAAACAGGCCCAGAGAGGGACAGGAATTAGCTGGAGTCACACAGCCGGTGCAGGCTGAAGCAGAGCTAGGCTACTGTCCTCACCCTGCCCTTCTCTGGGCATCATGGTCTGGGCGTCATGAACAGGGCCTTCCAAACCCAGGGAGCACCTCCGGGAATCTTCCCATGACTTTGCACCTTGCTGGCTGTGTTACCTAGACAAGTTGCATAACCTCTCTGAGCCTTAGCATCTGCTTCTGGAATCATTGGGTGAATGCTTTTCAATTACTCAGAGAATTTATGAAAGTCCCTAACACGGAGCCTCGAACTTAGCAGAGGCCCTGTGGAGATGGGGTGTGTGTGCCCGTGCGCGCGTGTGCGTGTCCATGTGTATGCGCACGTCTGTATGCATGTCTGTGTGTGAATGTGAGGGTAAGTGCATGTATGTGTAAGTATATGTGTGGCATGTGTGCACATGTCTCTGTGTGTGCATGTGTGTGTGCATGTGAGGGTAAGTGCATGTATGTGTAAGTATATGTGTGGTATGTGTGCACGAGTGTGTGTATACATGTGTGTGTGCATGTATGAATGTGTACATGTGTGAGTGTGTCTTTGTGTAAGTGTGTCTTTGTGTAAGTATATGTGTAGTATGTGTATGTGTTGAGTGTGAGTGTATATGTGTGTGCATGTGTGAGTATGTAAGAGTGTGTGTTGAGTGTGAGTTTGTGTAAATGAGTGTGTGCATGTGTGAGTATGTATGTGTTGTGTGTGTGCATGTGTTTTAAGTGTGTATGCAGGTATTGAATGTGAGTTTGTGTGTGAGCATGTGTTTTTGAGTATATGTATGTAAGCATGTGTGTGTGTGTGTGTGTATGACTGTGTATGAGTGTGTGTGTTTGGAGTGTATGTGCATGTGTTGAGTGTGTGTGTATATGTATGTAAGCATGTGTGAGGTTGTGTGAGTGTTTTGAGTGTGAGTGTATATTGTGTGTATATATGTGTGTGTGTTTGTGTGTGTAGGAGAGGCGCATGTACATGTGCACACATGAAGACCAGAGGTTGCTATGGGCTTCTCACTGATTCAACCAGGCTGGAGAGATTGAGTTCCAGGGCCACTCCTGTCTCCGTCTCAGCTGCCCCCGCCACCCCTAGGCTTGTCCATGACTACTGGGGGTGCAAACCCACACCCTTACTCTAGTGCAGCAAACGATTGACCAGGTGGCTTCCTGGTCTAGTGACTCTGCCTCACAAGGACACTGTTTGGCTGGGATGACAGAGATTATTTCTCTCACACGATGCCATGCTGTTTAAGCTTAACCGACAGGGTGGGCGGGACAGCCCCACCACCCTGACCACAGCTCCCACCTCACCCTGAGAGGGCTGCCACAGCCAGTGCAAAGATCAGTCTGGAGGCAGAAGGCCCTCTCTTCCCTTTAAAGACATGACCTGGCATCTGCACATCTGGGTTCAGGCTGTGTACTCAGTAGAGTGTTATCACGTAGTCACAGGCAGCCGCAAGGGAGTCTGGGAAATAGCTTCTCACTCAGTGACTCAAACCACCCCACACCAAGGAGGAAAATGCTGGCAAGAGACAGAGGGGACACCACTGAAGGTTCTAACTATATACAGGGAAAGCCGTGCTTGCTGCCAAACCCGAGGACCAGCGTTCAATCCCCAGGACCTGCATGGTAGAGAACCCTGACTCTCATAAATTGTCCTCCGACCTTTAAGACGTTTTTTATGTGTGTTATCTTACATGTATGTACTGTGTTCCACCTATGTACCTGGTGCCCAAGGAGGCCAGACTGTTGGGTCCTCTGGAACTGGAGTTACTGGATAGTTGTGAGCCACCATGTGGGTTTAGGGAAATAAACCTTGATCCTGAGCCCTCCTCTCTCCAGTCCCCCCAATTTTTTAAAAGTAATAACCCAACCACAAATATTAGTACTGTCCTGCTGTAACAGAGACAGTAAGAACAGGAAGGAACTCTAGGCTAGGAGACGGTTTAGTTTTTACAAGTATGAAGACCTATGTTTAATACCCATAACCCATGTAAAAAGTAGAGTGTGGAGACAGGAAGAAGGGGCTCCCTGTCTGTCCAGTCCAGTCTACTTAGAGAGCCTCAGGCCACTGAGAGGCCTTGTTTCATAAAACCAGTAGATGGCCCCTGAGAAGTGACACCTAAGACCAGCCATGTGCACACATGTATACATACAAAGGAACCAGCAGACTATGACAAAATGAAGGAGAGCGGCAGGTACCTGGGACACAGCATCACCCATGCCCAGCCTCGTGGCTGCAGGGGATTATAGCACATCTTTTCCCAAGGTCTCTGTCTCCCCAACAGGGATCAAGGTTTTGAATCAACAGACCTCCAAGGCACTCTTAAGAATTAGTTCTCAAGGCCGGGAGGATTGTGGCCAGGCAGTCTGAAATCCCAGCCTCTGGGTGGCCTACGGGAGCCACCAGGGAAGCCGGAACCCACATGCCTCCCAGGGCGATGGACCCACAGGTAAGGTGGGCCTCTTCACCCTCTTGGTTTATATCTTGAGATAGCTTGATCTCTTCAGAAATCCACTTCTAATTCCATTGTCTGGAGTCTTGAAATGAGGGCTTCACATGAGGAGAATGAGAGTCGAGGGCTGTCAATTTCCAGGGGGAATAACCCAGGATGACTTCCTGTTACTCATCCAGCAATGCTAACCTGCTCTTCTCAGCTCTGCCTGAGCCCCTGGCCCTCAGAGTTAGGATGGAGGCTGGTCCTATTTGGCGGAGCCTTCTGACATCTAAGTACCAGGCAGGTAGGGACCTGTTTGGCTTCTGAGATCAGCTGACCGGGAGAATTCAGAGTGGCTCAACATCTGCATTCCCAACATCTGTATTTCCAACTCTGCATTCCCAACATCTGTATTCTCAACATCTGCATTCCCAACATCTGTATTCCCAACATCTGCATTCCCAACATCTGTATCCTCAACATCTGCATTCCCAACATCTGTATTCTCAACATCTGCATTCCCAACATCTGTATTCCTAACATCTGCATTCCCAACATTTGTATTCCTAACATCTGCATTCCCAACATCTGTATTCTCAACATCTGCATTCCCAACATCTGCCGTTTACTGGGCATCTATAGCATTCCACAAGCTGTCTCCTGCACTTCACCGAGGAGTTTTACTCTCTATCAACCCATGAAAAAGCTATCGTTACATTATAGCCTTATACAAAAGGTCAGAGAGGGGCCCGGGGGTGTGGCTCAATGGGTAGAGCACTTGCCTAGTTCGGGGTTCAATCCTCAGCACTGAATAAACCGGTTGCTATAGCTCACCGCTGTAATCCCGGCACTCGAAAGGTGATGGGGGTGGGGGCAGGATTGAGAATTCAGGATTAAGTCACAGAGGTTTGGGTTCAGGGATGTCCAGCCCTGAAGTTCGGTTCTTCCAGAGCTGTGTGTCTGGTGGAGGCTGGCTGAAGGTGACCTAACCCATTATGGCAGGCCACACAAGAAACCAGGCCTCCAGGGCAGGCAGCCAGTCCTCTAACTGGCTCTCACCTCACCCCAGATCAATACTCAAAGGACACCACCATTCACTCTGTGTCCAGCTGAGGAAACCTGAGGCCAGGGTATGTGTGTGTGTGTGGGGGGGGGGGGGGGGGCTTCTTCAAAGCCACACAGAATCAGAGATGGAAAATAATGTCCCCAGACTACCTCATGGTCCCACCCCCACCCTGCAGGATTTGAGTCAGTAGGAGGGCCGCGGATCCCAGGGTCTGCTCAGCCCGTGTGACACCTCAGAGCTGCGCTGAGGGAGACTGAGAAGAAAGGTTGTTTTTGCTTGGAAGGAGCCAGCCACGACAAACACAAAAAGTGTCCTGGAGTCTCTGAGCCACTTTTAGAGAGATGCTAGTTTAATCTGTCCCTTACACCTAAGGCCACAAGCTGTCTGTCAACAGGAAGCCCCTCCCCGTGATGCATCTTTTCCCCCAGAGGGAACCAGAAACAAGGGGCTGGGCCACCTGACTGAAGTCACCAAGCCCAGGGATGACCTGGCTTTTAAGGAAGGCAGCGGTGTCCAGGACGTCACATTTTCCCAGGCCTGGTTGACCACAGAGGGACCTGAAATAGCTTCGAGGTTCTGTGCTCACGAAATAGGGAGGGCAGTGGGCAGCGGCCAACGGGCAGCGACAGGGTCATAGTGCCACTTTATTGGGAGGTTAAACTCTGTCCCCAGTTCCACCGGCCAATACAGGAGCTCTGAGACAGTGAGATATATAGATTCATGGTTATAGAACACAGTGGCCCAGAAGCTGGACAAACCACAGGGAGGAACACAGGGGCGCTCTGCAGGATAGCCTGTGCCCAAGAGGTATGAGTCACCACAGCAACCTTTGTCACCTCACCTGAGGAGTTCAAATAGGCATCAGCAGTGGTAAATCCAATTGAAATATGGTCCCAGCATCAAAAAGGGAAGCTCTGGCCCATGCTATAACATAGATGGATCTCAAAAACATATTACACGAAAGAAGTCACATGCTAAACACGGGCTCCCGTTGTAGTCCAGGCTGGTCTGCAACTTACTATGGAACTGAGGGGACATCTAGATTTGCGGACTTCCTGCCTCTGCCTTCAGAGTGCTGGGATTACGGGGGTATGCCACCAATTTCAGGCATACATTTTTTGCAACCTACTTTTAATAAGGGTTCAACCTCTCCTGTAGCCCAGCACCCAGCAGAGGTGATGGAAGAGAAAAGTGATTAGGACCTGTTCAGCCATAGCTGTGAGGCTCTAGACAAGTGACTAGTTCTTTGGGGGCAAGTTCCATCGTCTTGGGGAACAGTTCAGTCCCATAGCAAACACCAAATACAACTCAGCAGCTGCAGACCAGTCCTCTAGGCAGGCAGCTACCACACACGAACCAGCAGCTACAGTCCAGTCCTGTCGGCAAGCAGACAGCAGGCACGAACCAGCAGCTGTATAGTTCACTCCTGAAGAAACCACCAGGCTCACCGACTGGCCTGAGGCGAGGCTGCAAAAGCTGCCGCAGGAACCTCACAAGCAGTTCTTAGGTGAGTTTCTTTCAATGGCGGGCGTTACCACAAGTTGAGCTCAACAATGCCATGTGAGGTGAACCAATACATGTGTGTCTTTAGCAAAGAATAGTGAGGCGGAGCAAACCAAACCAAAGCTCAGTGCTCGTCCCCCACTGTCTGTGGGTCATATTTATACTCCTTCATCAAGTGTCCTTTCACGTGTCTGCCATATCCAAACATCCTTTCACCTGTGTCTGCTTCAGCAAAACATCCTTCCACGAGTCTGCTTTAGCAAGACGGCCTTTCACCTGGGTGCCCCAGCGAACCATCATTTGGCATAACTGACTTTCCAAAGAAGCTAGAGGTTCTTTGAGGTAGAGGTTTCCACTTCACTACCCAGGCAGCTTCTTTTTGTGACATTTTGAGACAGTCTTACTCTGAAGCCCAGGCTGGCCTGAGGATCAGGCAATCCTTGAACACATGGTGATCTTCTGGCCTCTACCTGTGGTATTTGTGTGTTTACAATGTATGTGGTTACACTGTGAGAGGAGACACTGGCTCTGGTGCAGAGACTTAGAGCCTGCTAGGCAAGGGGACCACCCCACCCTGCACCGTCCGTGTGAGTGCGGCAAAGTCACACAAGCACTCTAGGTCTCATCCTGTTTCCATGTGACTTAGGGTGTGTGTGGAAAACGGAATGTTCTCTGGAATACTGGGACAGAAAACCCTTTTCCAAGGACCCAAAGTGGGAACAGTGGGTGATGGGGGAGGGGCACAGCAGAGAATATGTCAAGAGTCATGGAAGAGACTGCCAATCACCATAGAGTCATCTGGGCAATAACAAACCAGGTATCAACGGCTCAATCAGGACAGTAATTTCTCTTATGAAAGTCTAGCCGGGTGATGGTGGTGCACGCCTTTAATCCCAGCACTTGGGGTGGGGGCAGATGCAGGTGGATCTCTGAGTTCAGGGCCAGCCTGGTCTACAGAACAAGTTCCAGGACAGCCAAGGCTACACAGAGAAACCCTGTTTCAAACAAAACAAAAAACAAAGAAGTTTGGAGGTAGGAGTCTTGGGTACCTCTGGCCCCGCCTAAGTTCCATCTCTCTGACCCTGGCAACTTTCAGTCCGAAAGTTACCTCATTACCAAGGTAGCTGCTGAACCACTGCTATTACATCTGAACTTCACTGAATAAAAAAGAGACCACCACCCCCTTACACACACACACACACACACACACACACACACACACACTGTTAAGGAATTCCAGGATCAGAAGTTTCCTCATGCCAGAGGACCAACTTGGGTTGACAATAACTGTCTCTCCCAACTACCAGGCCATCTAGGGTGAGAGGAGACGTGACAAAAGACATGACTCTCCTGAGACTTCACCCTAAGGGCAGTGGAATGGCATCAGTGTGACAGTCAGCCCTCTTCCTATAGAAGAAGCTGGCTACACTGTAGCCATGGATAGGGCTAGGAGTGGCTGCAGGCCTGGGGGGGGGGGTCAGAGGCACAGAGGCCAATAGAGAAGAGGGGAGTCAGAGCGGAGCGGTCTGCTGTTCAAGGGTACCCTGCCACTGTAATCTGCTTCCCCAGAACCACACACCCAGATCCTAGACTCAAGAGTCCAGCCAAGGCCTCCTGCCTGCTCAGTCCTCAGGGCCAACAGGCTTGGCACTGCAGGAGAGGCAGAACCAGCAGCAGAAATGGAAACAGCCAGAGGAGTAGAGACAGGGCCTCGGCCCCCTACAGGGCCCGAATAACCCTCGGCTGAGTCAGTCAGCCCACATAAGGAAGGGTCAGTCAGCAAGGAGACGCCAAAACCCCAGCCAAATCTATTATTTACAGTTTTTCACCCAACAAACAACAACAACAAAAAACCAATCCCACCCCCAGAGTCCCACCTCAGCCACAGAGGTGTTCCCTGTCAACAGGAGTCACCTTGGGACAGCCCAGGCCAGGCCTTGAGTCCTCTCTATACAGTCCTCAATGGAGCTTCCAGGAGCACAGATGGGCTTGTCTTACCAGGCCTCGTGGCCTCCAGGCCTCTCCTCATCAAAGCGGTCCCCACATCTTTGACTGGGGATGGTGAGGAGGGTGTGGTGAGAATCAAGGAGTGCCCTACAGGAGCCTCACCTATACTCAAAAGCCTAAGGTGACAGTGGCCTTCTTTTCTAGGGCTGGACACTTAGGGGTAGGGGCTTCCACTTCCCTGAGGTCCCCCTCTCCACCCCCCCCCCCCCCCAGAACAAGACGTGGGAAAGCCTGCCTTGGTGAAGTCAAAATCTAATTGGTTCCAGCTTCCAGAGGCTGGGGGAGGGGCCTGCAAATCTTAAGTGATGTAGAGAATTACAAGGCATGGCCTGTGTAAACCAGGCTTTGGTGGCTTCCCTGGATGCTTTACTTCCTGCTCTCCTTGCCCTGGATGTTCAGAGAACAACAACAACAACAACAACAATAAAATGCCTGAATTAACCGGGAAAAGCAGCTTCAAGGGTTTCCTTTTTGTGTGTTTACATTCGATTTCTTTTTATTTTCTGTTATATGCATGTCAGTTTGTGGTGTGTGTGTGTGTGTGCATCTCTGGGTGTGCACATGCTGGTGGGTGTGCGGATGAAGTCAGTATATGGTGTCTGCTATTACATCTCTGTTGTGATTAAACCCTCGGACCAAAAGCATCTTAGGGAAAGAAAGGGTTTATTCCACCTTACACTTCCAGATCACAGTCCACTAATGAGGAAAATCAGGTCAGGAACCTGAAGCACAAACCACAGAGGGCTGCAGCTCTCTGGTTTGTTCACAGGCTCATGCATGGCTTTATACAGCCCAGGACCACCTGCCTGAGGAATGGTGCCGCCCACAGTGGGCTAAGCTCACTTTTAACAATTAAGACAATCCCTACATACCAGCCTGGTCTAGGCAATTTCTCAGAAGCTTCTCCTCTCGGCTCATGTAGGGTGAATTGGGTTAAAAACAAAGGTTAGCCAGGACACTTGTTCATGGAGTCTACGACTCACTGCCTGGTTAAGAGATGAGCCCCAGGGACCCATCTGGCTCTGCCCCCACCTTCCAATCAGTACTGGGTGCATTTACGCGGGTACTTATAAAATATATGCAGTCGGGAGGGGCTACCTGGTGGGCCCATGCCAAGGTGTCCCCCTGAGAAGTCAGGCAAGTAAGACATACCTGGTATACGGAGGCTTATTGGGGGGAAGGGAGGGAAATGTAGACCTGGAGAAGCGGTAGAGGCAGATGGAGCCACAAGGGCAGGGAAAGTCGGGACAGCGAAGGACAGAAAGAGAGAAAGGGCAGTTGGCCGGGAACACATGGGAACGGGTGGGGAGGGGGGCTGGGGTCCTGAGCAGTCCTTTTTATAGGCTATTCCTGAAGCTGCTGCTGCTGCTGCTCGCACCTGGCAACAGAGGCAGGTGATGACCTAAGCTGTTGCTAGGTGACTGTTACTAGCTCCCTGGGAGGAAAATGGCTTGTAAGCCAACACTGGGGATCTGAGCTCAGGTCTTCCTGCTTTTGCACACTGAATACGGTACCATCTCAGATCACTTACCAGTGAATGCACAGGAATGACGGCCAGCCTGCCAGCCCCAGAGCCTGAGCTCTCTCTCCAATATGGCCGCTCTACCTGAGCTCCTTCGGCAAGGGGCTTTGGGATTGGCATGAAAGGCCCCACAGGGTGTCTTTCTTCCTCTCTAGCTTCTTTCAGCATCTCATCTATGACACTGCTGTGTGTGGAGGCTGCCATATATTCTCATGACTGAATAGCAGTGGACCAGGGACTACGCCATTCTTCCTCCAGCTGGGAGCTATCAAAGCGCCGTTATCTGAAGACTTCTCTCCTCACTCCGCACCTTTCTTGGGATATAAATCTTTATCTGTATCTATATATCTATCATAAGACACACATATATATGGATATATTTTTTAAAATTTATACTGGGCATGATGGTGCCTTTAATCCCAACACTTGGGAGACAGAGCCAGGCACATCTCTGTTGATTTTGTGGCTAGCCTGGTCTACATAGTGAGTTCTGGGATAGCCAGGGCTACATGGCTACATAAAGAAACCCTGTCTCAAAACAAGAAGAATATTTTATTATGTATGAAGGGGATGCTAGTGGTGTGTGTGTGTGTGTGTGTGTGTGTGTGTATGTGTGTGTGTGTAAGTGTGAGCTTGAGTTATAGGCCATAGTGAGCTGCTCACTTTTACTACTCGGTGAGTTAGAGGCCAGCCTGGGCTACATGAGATAAAACCCAAAACAAAAAACCACAAAAACACACGAGGGTGGGGCTCATTAAATGGACACGTCGTGTCCGTTGGTATAAGGCTCCCCGTTCTCATCTCATCCCTGTCTCCCTTCACGACAGAGACAACACAAATCTCTCAGTTGCCTGTTGACGGGCAGGCACCGCTCCCTCCCTCCCTCCGTAAGAACAAAACACACCTGTGGTCAACCCAAATCCCGAAGCCAGAAATAAACCAGCCTCTCATAAAGACGGCTTGGGAGAGCCCTGCTGTGAGGGGGCTGGCCGGTGGCAGGAAAATGTCCAAGCTCTTCCCGACCTATGCAAACAGTGATGATGGCCCCCAGGAACCAGGCATTATTAGCTCCGCTGAGGCTCCGAAGTCCCAGAGAACAGCTATTTAAAGCCATGTAATGTCATTTCCACCCACAGAGGCTGTCCCGGCTGTGGATCTGGATTCGCTTCAGCCACCGTGTTCTGGCAGACTCCGGGGTCTGGCTGCCCAGGGTCAAGACCACAGGACTCCCAGACAACCTGTCGTCATGGCTCCACTGGAGGAGGGCTGACCTTGGCTTTTCCAGGTCTCTCCTCTTCCTTCTTTCTGCTCAGGACCCAGGAAAAGCTGAACCGCCTCTAAGGCCCCAGTTCATTCACTCCCTGCAGAAGGCTGCTGTCCACGCAGAGAGCTCAGGCTGTCCATGCTGGAGCTCAGGATTGGGAGGGAGGGGGGCAGATAAGATGTGGACACCAGTCCTCTTCCAGCCAGAATCATACCCTCATCCCGCTGTGTGACTTTAGGCACTTGGTTTTCCCCCTCTGGGCTCACTATTTTCTTACCCGGGCAATAAAATGGTCCTCACCTGGCCTTGTTTCTGGGGTGGCCACAAAAAGATCAGAAGCAGTCTTTCGAGCTGGTATTAGGGAAAGCCTCATGAGAAAGCCAGACCCAGGGGCTGGGGAGCCACTCGGTGGGTAAAAATCCTGGCATGGATGCTCAAGACCTCAGAGGTTGTGAAGGATGATCCAGGTGGGCTGCCTGGAGCTGGTGGGGTAGCCAATCCAGCTAGAAAGTGAACTTCCGGTTCCTCGAGGGACACCCCCCCCCTCGCCGCCTGGAGGCATCAAGGCATCAAGGCAGGAAGCCAGTGGCAGACACCCAGCACCCTCACAGACACTCAAGCTTGCCACATTTAAATTGCGCGCAATTTAAACAGAAATCCAGAGATTGCCTCTGATAGCCCATCTTAGTTTTCAAGGTAGCACACCTGAGAAGAGGGAGCCACCTATGGGCGGGGTTTTCTTCTTGATTGTTAATCAAGTTGGGGGGGCCCCAGCCACATTCCCAGACCACTGGGTCTGGGGTTCTAAGGAAGGGACCTGCCAGTGTGCCCAAGAGCAAGCCTTTCTCCATGGCCTCTGCTTCGGTTCCCGCCCCTACTTCCCTCAGAGATGGACCTGTGACCCGAAAGTAGAAGCCACATAAACCCTTTACTCTCCGAATTGCTCAGGGTCATGGTGGCCGACACAGCAACAGAAATCAAACTAGGACATGATCTCTGAGGCCTCCTCCTCCCTCCTCTAGGTGACATCACTGCATAGTAACCGGGCTCTGGACTATAGGACTCAGTGGGCTGACCCCAAGCTTTGAGCACTGTCGCCAGGGACCCAAGGCTAGACCGTCCTCATGTCCAGTTGGCTTTGATCTGACACCTCTGTTGGACTGGTTGTTTCTGAAGCTTAGGGGTCAGGGAAAGTTGAAAGCTCAGGAATGTGGCCGACCAAGGTGTCTGGAACTCTGGCCTGGACAGCTCTGAGGGTACCAGTCTGGGCTAAGGGTACCAGCCTGGGCTAAGGATACCAGCCTGGGCTAAGGGAAGAAGGAAGGATTTGAAGATTACATTTTTGGAGGATCTGTGTTTCCCTAAGCTGCATTCCCTTATGTCACAGAGAGCACAGAGAGTTGTCAGGGTTTGGGTTTGTAAATTGATCATCTGGGGCCAGCGAGAAGACTCAGTGTACAGACACTTGCATGGAAGTCCTGAGTTTGAACCCCGGAGGAACTAAGAGACTCTCTGACCTCCACACGTTCATTGTGACACCTGTGTACCCGTGCACACGATACATGAAGCGATATCAAAGTAAAAGGGCTGGCCACACACACAAAAAAGGCGTGTATCAGTCAAAAGAATCCGAATCACGTCCTAGTAACAAACACTTCCCAAGTCTCAGGGGCTCAACACACGCCTTTCTCCTGAACTTGCTGCTTCTTCAAGCCATCTGGGGATGAGCAGGGGCTCTGCACACTGAAGTTGTCCACTGAGATGCAACTCAGTTGTTGGAGAGCTTTTCCAATCCAACAAAGCTGTAGGTTCTGTCCACAGCGCTGCATGCACGACATAACAAGATGTGGTGTCAAACTAGAATACTGGATT
Source organism: Arvicanthis niloticus (assembly GCF_011762505.2). NCBI lineage: Eukaryota > Metazoa > Chordata > Mammalia > Rodentia > Muridae > Arvicanthis > Arvicanthis niloticus. The sequence goes on along the minus strand of NC_047677.1, from coordinate 46,993,330 downwards.
TTCTGTTAGATAGATAGGTAGATAGGTAGGTAGGTAGGTAGGTAGATAGATAGGTAGGTAGGTAGAGAGAGAGAGAGAGAGAGAGAGAGAGAGAGAGAGAGAGAGAGAGAAATAGATTTGGACATTAACTGGTGGATGTGCTTCAGGATAGATTACTTGCCTAACAGACATAAGACTCAGGTTCAAGTCCCACTACTAAAAAAGAAGCATCCAGAAGGAGGCGTGGAGGTAACATATCCCATCAGCTGTGTATAAATCACTGAACTCCATCTGGGGAAACCTGGGACATCTCTCCCAAGGATAAAATAAAATGGAGCCAATCACTTCATCCCTCAAACACATATACAGAACTCTGTCCACACAAAGCACACACAACTAGGCCTTGAGGGTAGTCAGGAGGGACAGGCCTCGTCCCCGTCCTCCCTCACCCAGGGGACCTCAGTATAGCACAAGGGACATAAAAAAGCAAATGACGATCTCTCCGTTCTGCTGGTATGGGGGTATGCACCTACAGCCTTGGTACTCAGGAGGCTGAGGCAGGAGGATGGCTAGCCTGGGCTGCAAAAGAAAAGAAGACATCAGGCCTTTCTGCCTCCCATAGACAGCCTTTCTCTCTCCCTCTTTGCTTTCTTTTTCAGGAGTGGCTCAAGAATACTTTAAAGACTCTGCCATGCTCTTACCAGAACTCCTCATTCATCACAGATATAGACGGTGGTGACAGAGATACCGGGGTGGTTGAGCAGCTAAGAGCGTGTGAAGGATTAAGTTCAGTTCCTAGCGCCAACACTGGGTGGCTCCTAAATCCCATAACTACCAGCTCCAGGGGATCTGATGCCTCCATGGGCACCTGTACACACGTGCACACACCTAACACACACATACACACACACACACACACACAGAGGATGGATGGATGGATGGATAGATAGATAGTTAGATAGATAGATAGATAGATAGATAGATAGATAGATAGATGATGGATAGATAGGTAGATAGATAGATAGGTGGGTGAATAGGTAGGTAGGTGGATGGATGGATGGGTAGGTAGGTGGGTGGATGGGTAGACAGACAGACAGACAGACAGACAGACAGACGGGTAAGTAGATGGATGGATGGATGGGTAGGTAGAAGGGCTAGAGAGATGGTTCAGTGGTTAAGAGCACTGACTGCTTTTGTAAAGAACCCAGATATAGTTGCCAGTACCCATATGGCAGCTCATAACCATTTATAATTCCAATTCCAAGGATATGAAGAATGCCCCCTTCTGGCCTCCATAGGCACTGTACACACACACACACACACACACACACACACACACACACACACAGTACAGGCAAACACTCATACACATAAAAAAGTAATCTTTTTAAAATAAATTTTTTTTTTCGAGACAAGGTTTCTCTGTGTAGCCCTGGCTGTCCTGGAACTCACTCTGTAGACCAGGCTGGCCTCTAAATCTGCCTGCCTCTGCCTCCCAAGTGCTGGGATTAAAGGTGTGTGCCACCACTGCCTGGCTAAAATATAATTTTAAAAGAAAGACAGATTGTGACCCACAAGGGGCAGGGAAGCCCCCCCGTTCTGTTTCTAACCTGATGATTTGATTGGAGTCTGGAAGGGATGGCCCCTTGAGAATTACCTGGCCTTAGGCAAACATGCTTGGGTCTGGATGCTGTCCATCATCCACAGAGGCCCAGGAGCCAGCTGGGCGCTGCAAGGCTTCTTGTCCCAAAATATCTCACTGGTCTGAGAAGCAGAGTGAGTCACCCTCTCTGGTCTAAAACATCCATCAGGTAGTCCTCTGAATAGTCATGTTAAAATGTACAGTAATGGCTGGAAGACGACCTTTGAGATGTGTGGGGGACAGGACAGGCCTCCACAGGGGATGCCCGTGGCTTCGTTGTAGGGCAGAGGGCTGCTTGGTTCAGTTAGAAACAGTCGAAGCCACAGTCCTGTGCCCGCTTCTCCCTCCTGTCCCCTGGCCTGTCACGTAATTCTGCTCATGAGTCTGAGCTGCCTGCCACACAACAGGGAGCCTCTTGGGAGGCTGTGGTCTCTTGTGGATACTGAGATGGAGTTTGGAGAGGGGCCCAATATGGGAAGGGGAACCCTAAATCTGTGATCACCAAGGACACAGGGCACTAATGACTAGCACAATAGGAACCCCAAAGAATATAAAGGACCACTGGGGCTGGAGAGATGGCTCCATGGTTAGTAGCACTGGCTGCCCTTTCATAGGTCCCGGGTTCAACTCCCAGCACCCACGTGGTGGCCCACACCTTCTGTAACTAAGTCTCAGGGCATCCAATGTCCTCTTCTGCCATGCTCGGTGCCGCCAAGATGCAGATGCACATAAAACAAAGAAAAAACACTTAAGAAAGAAAAGTCTGCAGTTATGTGTGGCTGTGCATATCTGTGATCCCAGCATTTGGGAGGCTGATGCAGGAGAATTGTGAGTTAGAGAACAGCTTTGGCTACTACTGAGTTAAAAGGGTTAACTCCCTGTTTAAATGGGGGGAGGGGGAGGAGGGGGGAGGGAAGAGGAGGGAAGGCAGGGAGGATAGGAAACAAGGAAGAAAAAAATGGCCTCGGTGTCTGAGCTGGGTAGATGTGGGGGGGGGGAAGCTAGACTATCCTTTTAAAAATAGTTTTTATTATTATTTATTTACCTGCACACGCACGTATGTCTGTACACGTGCATGTGCCCAAGGCTAGGTGTTAACTCCTATACCTGGAGTTGAAAAGCAGTTGTAAGCTGCCTGATGTGGGTGCTGGGAATTGAACTCCGGTCCTCTGCAAGAATAATACATGCCCTTAACCACAGAGCCATCTCTCCAGCCCCTAGAGTATTCTGATGTAGCCTGGCAGAGAGTAATATGGGTAAGCCAGAAAGCAGCCGGTTTAGCCTCAACCCGAGGAAGAATGTCCCCGCGTTCAGAGCTATGTGTAGCCGGGCTGGGGACATGGCTCAGTGGTTAAGAGAGTTTACTGCTCTTACAGAGGTCCTGGGCTCAGTTCCCAACACCTGCATCAGGTGGTCTACATCCACATGTAATCCTACAGCCAGGTCATCTGGCGCCCCCTCCTGGCCTTGCTGGGCATCAGCATTTATGTGGTGCATATAAATTCTGTCAGGCGCCCGGCCACACAGACATAAAGGAAGTAACTCTTAGGAGAAAATACTCAGGAGGCGTTACTTCCTGGCTCCCGGCACTTAGGAGGTAGAGATGGAAGGATTAAGAGTTCAAAGCCAGCTTCAGCTATATAGAGATAGCCTGTGCTGTAGGGGACCCGATCTTTGAAAAGGAGGAAGGGAGAATTTAGGCAGGAATGGAGGAAGAAATCAGGGGAAGCAGAGAAAGTGGGGCATCAGAAGTTCAAGGGCATCTACCACTACACATGGAGCTCAGGGCCAGCCTGGAGTACTTGAGACCCGGCACAAAACAAAAGAGACCATCAGAGCAAGTACTGAGGAGAGACCCAGAAGAGACAGGCCTGGGATGTAGCCAGGTCTCCAGTATCTTTGTGGGGCACCGAGGGTGCAGGGGTAGGGGGGGAAGATTTCTCCCCCACCCTAAATGTGCTGTAACCACCAGGCATAGAGCCCTAAGAACGCCTCTTACCCTTCCCTTTGCCCCTCTGCGGCTTGTGTCTCCCTCAGGGCAGTATGCACTGGAGAAAGACGGGAAAACCCACAAAAATCTTCCAAATAAGATAAATATGCAGTGCAGACAAAAGCCGCGCTGGGTGGGACGAGAGGTTTTCGTTTGCTCCCCGATGGGGCGGACCCGTCAAAAGTGGCTTGCAGCCGCAGAAAAATGCGTCATCTCCCGATCGATGGAGACAAGGACTCGCCGTCTCAACTACCCCCCTAGAAAAAAACAAACAGAAAAAAAATGGGACTAAGTCTGTGGGGTTCACATGGTAGGGAAGTAGGGGTCTGTCACTGGCCTCCAGGTCACCCTTGAGGTCTTACTCGCAGTCAGGGTGTCTTGGAACAGGGCTACCCTGCTGGGGGTGTTGTGAGAGCCAGTTTAAATTGTTGGCTTATTGAAGTCACTAACTTCCTGGTGGGTGGCGAGTGTCCAGGGTGAGGCTGGTGTGTAGGGTGCCAGTTCTCTGCAGGCTTGAGACCTCAGAGAGGGTGAAGGGTAGTCCAGCGGTTTTCCTGGGAATATGCCTCTGGGGAAAGGGTGGTGGCCAAAGGTGAAGACAAAAGCTCTCCCCAGCATCCCTTTCCCCCCTCACCGCTCCAGGCTCTGGGCCTCTGGAGTTCGCTTCTCTCTGCTCCAGTTCCACGCTTGTTAATGGCCATTGTTCTGGGGAGAAAGACAGAGATGTTTTCGGTTTGAATGCATTGTCGTGGACTTTCCCTGGGCCAAGGGATGGGAGGCCTCTTTCAGCAGCATGGCCACAGGCAAGCAGAGGTGGCATTTGGCCTGGACAGGAGGACAGGGAACTCTGTGTTTGTGTTGGTCAAGCCTGGGACAGCACCCTCCCCACCCCACGCATCTCAGAGAAGCCAGTAGTACATGCCCACAGCACAGAGAAGGCTGCCACCTCCTGACCCTCCCTGGCCCTGCCCCTAACACACACACACACACACACCACACACACACACCACACACACACACACACACACCACACACCACACACACACACCACACACCACATACACCACACACACACCACACACACACACCACACACACACACCACACACACACCACACACACCACATACACACACAAACACACCACACACACACACACCACACACACCACACACACACACACACCACACACACACCACATACACACAAACACACCACACACACCACGCACACACACCACACACACACACAAACACACCAGACGCACACACCCTGCCCAACCCTGCCCCAGCTGCTTCAGCTGAAGCTATTCTTCAGTGTTGAATCTCTGTGTGGCAGATGGAGCAACTTCCTCTCTGGGCCTCAGTTTCCTCATTTGTAAAGTCAAAAGGGTCACCAGCCTGGTGGTGCTTGCCTTTAATCCCAGCACTCAGGCGGCTGGGTCTAGCCTGGTCTACACGATGACTTCAAGGGCAGTCTAGATCCCATGGAACTCTGAAGCAGACACAGCACTTCAGTTGGAGAGGGTGCCTCCTCTTCCTACATGTGGAAATCCCTCCCCCCTTTTACACAAATTCTAATGTAGCCCAGGCTAGCCTCAAACTCACTATGTAGCTGAGGATGGCCTTGAACTTCTGACCTTCCACCTTACTGCATGGCCCACCACGCTCACTTTTACACCACAGCGGGAACCCAGGATCTGGTGGATGTTGGACCACGGCAGAGCACTCTTGAGGCAAGAGAACATTCCTGTGGTTTCCCAAACGGGCAATTCTTTACTGTTTATTTTTCAGCCATCACGGTAATGGGTGGCAGGTACCTTCCTGTTGAGGCTCTTGAGGAATGACAGAGAATGAAAGTCTCCCTGGGGCTGGAGAGATGGCTCAGTCATAGAGAGCACTGACTGCTCTTCCAGAGGTCCTGGATTTGGTTCCCAACATCCACGTGGTGGTGGCTCACAACCGTCGGTAACTCCAGTTCCAGGGGATCTGACCCCCTCTTCTGACCTCTGCAGGCACCAGGTACACACGGTACACATGCATTCGTGCAGGCAAACCATGTCTGCATGTAAAAAAAAAATACACATAAAATAAACCTGAAAGAAACCACAAAGTATCTCTACTTCCTACCCACGAGGAAACATTTTTCTGTCAAGCACCATGCAGTAGATGTCTTGGCCTGTACAGGTGGAATTACTCTCTTACAAAGATGGCAGATAGAAAAATGCAAATAGGCGGACATGCTTCGCCCTGGAAAATTTTATTCACAGGGACAGGAGTGGGGCTAGGTTTTCTGGAAGGCACGATCAGTCCCTGAGTTAAGTTAGAAGGGATGGCTCTGTGTGATTAGTTAATTACTTAACCCCAAGGGTCTGGGGAGATCACTGTGGGCAAGGTAAGCAGCTTGGGGTGCAGCCTGCTCACCGGGGCTCAACCCTTGAAATTCACATAAAAAAAAAAAAAAAAAAAAGCCGGGCAGTGGTGGTGCACGCCTTTAATCTCAGCACTTGGGAGGCAGAGGCAAGCAGATTTCTGAGTTCGAGGCCAGCCTGGTCTACAGAGTGAGTTCCAGGACAGCCAGGGCTACACAGAGAAACCCTGTCTCGAAAAAACAAACAAACAAACAACAAAAAAAAAAAAACAAAAAACAAAACAAAACAAAACAAAAAACCTTAAATTCTGTAGGTGTGATGGCAATCGTCTTTAATCTCAGCATGTGAGAGGCAGGGGGATCCCTTTGAGTTGGAGACCAGCCTGCTCTCCATAATGAGTTCTAGACCCTCCGGGGCTACATGGAGAGACCCTGTCTCAAAAATAACCAAGCCAAACCAAACAGCCCCCAAACAGTAACAACAACAGCCCAACAACTAAAAAAGAGGATGGACCCTGGAACAAGCCTTGAGTCCCAGACAGGTTCTGTGCTCGGCAGCAGAGGACTGAGTAAGGCAAGGCAGGCGGGCTGAGGTGAGGCTGCGGGTGGGGGTTTGAACACTTGGCAGCAAGTTTACTGAGATTCAAACCTAGAACAGAAGTCTAAGGTGATGGTGACCCCCCCCCCAAATACCTTGCAGGTGACAGTTTAAGTAAACCTTCCCCATGTAAGCATGTCCCCCAGACAGGCCGTCTCACAGATAAGCAAGCCTGTGGAGTCCCATGAGTGAGTTTATATTTCCAGGTAGCTATGGATGGATGCTCAACCCATCTCATGATTTTAATGTTAACTTTTTTTTATTAATAAAAAGTGTGTGTGTGTGTGTGTGTGTGTGTGAGAGAGAGAGAGATCTAAGTGTAAGTGTGGGTATACACATGCCATAGTGTTATGTGGAGGTCAGAGGTCAACTTTTAGGAGTTGGTTCTCACCTGCCACCCTGCTGAAATGGGATATCTCATGCCACAGACCCAGGCTGGCCAACCTGTGCACTTATCAGTTCTGCCCCTGAATCATCTTGCTGTAGGGGTGTTGGGGTTGCAGATGGGAACCACAGTCTGTTTCTGAGACAGAATTTCTCTGCGTAGCCCAGGCTGTCCTGGAACTCACTTTGTAAAGCAGGTTGTCCTGGGACTCACTGTGTAGACCAGGCTGGCCTCCAACTCAGAGATCCACCTGCCTCTGCCTCCCAAGTGCTAGGATTAAAGGCGTGTGCCACCAAACCCAAGGCATCCATCTTTTTCTGTGCAGTCCAGGAATTGAGCCCAGGCTAGCAGGTGTTTCAGTTCCTCCCAGCTACCTCTGAGTCCCTTGAGATTAATAAGTTTTTAATTAAAAATTTTATAACATTTATTTATTTTTGTGTGTTCATGAGAGAGAGAGAGACAGACACAGAGAGAATATTTTTAGACCCCTCCTGTCATCTTATTTTATGATTTCCCCTTTCCTGTGCTTTTTCTGGTTTTCGTGAGACTGGTTCATTTTTCTCTGATATTTTCTTTCCCATTTGTTTTGTTGTGAGACAGGGTATCGTGTAACCCAGCCGTAAACTAGATATGTAGCCTGTAGAAGTTAGGTCTGGTTCTCCTCCCAGCCCCATGCTCCCAGAAATAAGACTCAGACTGAAAACATAATTATAAACACCTCGGTCGTAGGGCTGGGCTCATCTCTGCTAGATCATAACTAAACCCATTTATTTTAACCTACATTCTGCCATGTGGCTGGTTACCTGTGCTCAGGTCCCATGTGTCCTGTCTTGTCACATCTCCCTGAGTGAATCTCCCGAGCCCGGTTCTACCCCAGAATTCTTTCTGCTTCTCGTATGTTCCACCTCCTATTTCCTGCTTAATCCATAGGTCATCAGATTTATTATTGACAGGTGCCGTATCCATACAGACATAAGATATTCTTTCTACAGCAGCCAAGGATAACTCTGACTTCCTACCTCCATTCCCCAAGTCCCACCTGGTGACAGGAGTATATCACCAAGCTTGGTTTGTGCTGCAGATGGAGAGAGGGCTTTGTGCATGCTGGGTCGGCTTTACCAACCGACCTTCATCCCCAGCTCAAGTTTGTTTTAGAGTCCATATTGTCTTTCAGTAGCTCTTAAATTAAATATATATAGTATTTATTGCATGTATATGTTTTGCCTGCATATATGTATGTGCGTCACGTGTGTATCACTTGGTGTCTGAGGAGGCCAGAAGAGGGCATTGCATCCCCTGGAACCAGAGTTACAGAAAGTTATAAGACACCATATAGGTGCCAGGACTTGAACACAGGTCCCCTTGGAAGAGAGCAATCAGTGTTCATAACCACTGAGCCATCTCTCAGGGCCTGGTTGCCTTTAAATTTGAATCCTATATATACAATGCACAGAGATACATTAGTTTTAGTTTTCATTTTTTGTGACAGCATCTCAACACGTCACCCAGGCTGGCTTCAAACATTTGCCTTTCCTGCCTCAGCCTCCTGAGTGCTGGAGACCATAGTCTGTTTGGATTCCCGATTCCCTATCATGGGAAGCCAATCTGATCGTCCTTAGCGTACACCCACTTGCTGCCCCAGAAGCTGAGGTCATCCTGAGAACCTGACTCTGAAGGACTAGCCTTTAAATCAGCAGTTCTCAACTTGTGGGTCGAGACATCTTTGGGGAGCCAAACATCCTTTCCATGGGGGTCGAATATCAGATATCCTGCATATCAGATATTTACAGTAAGACTCACAGGCCGGGCGGTGGTGGCGCACGCCTTTAATCCCAACACTTGGGAGGCAGAGGCAGGCGGATTTCTGAGCTCGAGGCCAGCCTGGTCTACAGAGTGAGTTCCAGGACAACCAGAAACCCTGTCTCAAAAAACAAAAACAAACAAAAACAAAAGAAACTCACAACAGTTACAAAATCACAGCTACAGAGCAATGAAATAATCTTATGGTTGGGGGCTGAGGCTGTCACCACCGCATGAGGAACTGTACTCAAGGGTCCCAGCGTTAGGAAGATTGATACAATTGATTTAAATGTTTACATTGTGTCTTGTAAGGCTTAGACAGCAGGTTGTGCTGGTCCTTGGCAGTGTCGGCAGCTCCGAGCTTCCTCTTCCTCACGGTTACACTGTTAAGGACCTTTAAGGACCTTCTCTGGGATTAAAGAACAGGAGGGCGGGAAGCATTTCCTCAGGAAACCCTGACTGTCTTTGTCTCCCATCCAAAGACTTCAGAGAGAACTTGTCCCTCACATCACGGACGACGCTGCTTTGCTTCACTTTATCAGTCTCCCTTTCCTGCTTGTTATGGGAGCACCTCGATCCTTCTTGTTCTAAATTCTTACTATAATGGTTCTCGATTTCTGGGCATGGCCAACCCAAGGATTCATTTCTGTCTTTCTTTACAAAGATGGCCAACTGGGGACCGAGTACTCATCCGCCCAAGACTTGTGGGCGCCATCTCATTCAAACCAGCACAAATGTCTCGTCTTTTGTGAGTTTCAATTTGACCCTGACTCTGTACTAAAGGAGAACCCGACCTTCCTAGGAAACCAGAGTGTTGAATTTACCTCCAGTCATAGACTGGGAAGGACCTGAACTCCTGGCCACCCTGCTTCAAACCGCCCAGTGCTGGGATTTCAGGGCTATCACCCACATTCACAAGGCACTGGGGATGCCACTGGGTCAACATTGCAGCCGGACAAGCCAAGCCACATCCCTCCACCCATTTGAGCTCTGCTGTCAGTTTGAAGAGTCGAGGGGGAGAGTGAGTCCGCTAGCTCCTTTAGTCAAACAAACTTCCACACTGTTAGTTAAGCTGACAACAGTCATGTACGGCCCATGGTTGAAGGCTGGAGACCTAAGGAGCCCACACTCAAGCAGGACTGGCTTGGTTGTACTGGAATCACCCCGGGTGTGTGTGTGGGGGCGGTTCGCACACACAATCAGCCTGTCAATCATCCCACTGAGAGGGATAGGTGGAAGGGACTCAGTGGCCACGATTTCAGGCCAGTTTGTGGCCAAGGCCCAAATGTCCAGAATCTCCAGGCTTGCAGAGGAGACAGAGGTCTGAGAAATCCTGACTCCTCACCTCCAATGAGGAAGTGGTCTGTAATCCAGGCACCTGGGAGCTGGAGGCAGGAGGGTCAGGAAGTCAGGGGGCAACCTTGGCTGCGTAGAGAGTTTTAGGTTATCCTGGGCTACCGGACACCCGGTCTTGGAAAAAGAAAAAACAAAAAGAACAAAAGAAGGAAGACAGAGAGAACCTGAGGGCCACTGAGAGGATATTCATCAAATGGGCCTGAAGAGAGATGAAAGATGCTGCAGGCTTCCATGCCTCCCACGTACCAACTGCACAAACCCCAGAGATCAATGCGGGGCCAAAAAACTCCCCCACCTAGAGATTTAAAAGAACAACCCCAAACCTTCCATTGTCATCCTACCAAGGGGCCCCACTGCAGCTCCGGTGGTTACAGTTGCTAATTATTATTATTGTTACCGCTGCAAGAATACATTCATTGTCTCCAGAGCTCAGAAGGTGGCCCAGGCATGACCTCATTTCTCCCCCAGCAGGGCAGGTATGCTAACTGTTCTCCAAAGGAGGCCGCAGAGGTCTGCCCGCCTTGGGCAAGGCCACACATCGAGAGGAAGAGAGGACGGAGGTGGGTCCTGCTCCTCTGGGCTCCTTGTCTGTCCCCTTAGTCTGCCGATTTCCTCTGTGTTCACAGAGCTGGTTTGATGGGTCCTGGATAATCAGACTGATTAAGGTGATCAGTAGGAAGAGACAGTGGTCGTGATGAACAGGTACAGTGCTGCTGGCGTTCCTGAACCCCACTCCAAGTACCTTCAACCTTCCATTCCCTGCTCTGAGTTGTCTACTTTCCCATGGGTGACTGGCACAGTCCCAACTCCCTTCCCAAGAAGAGAAGTTTCTTTCTCTGAGTGTACTACATATGTTTGTATACATGCATGTGGAGGCCAGAGGTACAATGTCAGGGTTTCTCTGTGTAGCCCTGGCTATCATGGAACTGGATCTGTAGACCAGGCTGGCTTTGAACTCACAGAGATCTGCCTGCCTCTGCCTTTGCCTTACAAGTGCTGGGATTAAAGGCGTGCGCCGCCATCACCTGGCTGTTGTTATTTTTAACATGGGTTCTGGGGGATTAAACTTTGGTCCTTATGCTCTTAGGGAAAGCACAGAGCCATCTACCTAGCCTGCTCCCTTCCCCTCTCTCCCCTGCTTCCTCCCATCCCCTCATTGTTTTTGAAACAGTCTGATGTAGCCAAGGTTGACCCAGAATTCATGAAGTAGCCAAAGCTAACCTAGCCTCCCCATTGTTAGGACAATGACAGGTGCCACCTTCAGCTTTCCTTCCAAGTCCCCAAAAGGGCCTTGTAGAGACACTCTCACAACTCAGAGAAGGTGAGGCTGTCCGAGCTGAGGAGGCTTCTCTCCCACCAGCCCAGCACCAGCCCTGTCTGACCTCCCGGCAGGCCGTGCAGACGCTGAGAATACAGGTACCAAGGGAGCGTTGTGTTCTCTGCTCCCAGCAAGCTTATGACTGTCCCATGAGCACCGAGAGCTATCACTCACTGCCAGACAGATAGACCAGGCTAGAGCTAAGGGCTTCGATCTTCCCCCCTTCCATCCCCCTCCCGTTTCAGGACACCCTTGAGCCACGCTGACAATGGGAAGTCAGAGAATGGAGAAATGTCTCCAAGGAGGAGAGCACGGTAGCGTCTTAGGAGTCCGGTTGGCCGAACAGTGGGGGGAACGTGGGAGGGGGGTGGCCTTTTGTACGCTAATTATGCATTTTTAATCTTAACTAGGGGTGAGTAGGAAATGGAATTTTGCAGAACACTACAGAAAACACGTCACTTGGGAAAATGGGCACTAGGGACAAAGGTTTGTGTATGGGGGGGGGCTCCCAATCGCCTCAATACTCACGTGACAGCATGTGCCAACTTGTATGCACATGTAAATGACTTACAAGGTTCCGTATAATTCTGTTTTCACAAGGAAGTGAAGCCCTTAAGTGGAAGCAACCGGGGGTCTTCTATGGGGAAGCCGAGAGCTGAAACAAGGTGGGCACGTTGGCTCACAACTGTGATCTCCACGTGAGGGTGGAGGCAGGGTCAGGAAGGAGTCCAAGGCCTCAGTGGCAAATTCAGGACACAGGAGACCCCCTGCCAAAATAAAAGTCTGAGGGTTGGGCTGAACACCTAAGCAGGTGAAAGCTTCTCTCTCGACTTCAAGACCTCTTCTTAGTTTGTTTGAGACAGGGTCTCATTGTGTAGCCCTGGCTGTCCTGGAGCTCGCTCTGTAGACCAGGCTGGCCTTAGACTCAGAGATCCACTGCCTCCAGGGTTCTGGCTCATTGGGTAAAGGGCTTGCCACTAAGCTTGATTCCTGAAAGCTCTTCTCTGACCTCATACACCCCACGCACCGATCGTGCACATACCCATCATGTACACACAATGTACACACCCACTGTGTACACACCCATCATTTACACACCCACTGTGCACACACCTACTGTGTACACACCCACTGTCCACACACCCACTGTGTACACACCAACTGTCCACACACCCACTGTATACATACCCACTGTCCACACACCCACTGTATACACACCTACTATCCACACACCTGCTGTGAACACACCCACTGTCTATGTACTCACTGTACACACACACACTGTGAACACACCCACTGTCTACACATTCACTGTGCACACACCCATCATTTATACATCCACTGTGCACACACCCACTGTCCACACACCCACTATTTATATATCCACTATGCACACACCCACTGTGCACACACCCACTGTGCACACAACCATTGGCCACACACCCACCATTTATACACTCACTGTGCCCACACAGTACACACACTCACTGTGCACACACTCACTGTACACACACTTGCTGTATACACACTGTGTACATACCCACTGTCCACACACCTACTGTCTACACACTCACTGTGCACACACCCATCATCCACACACCCACTATACACATACTCTCTGTCCACACACTCACTGTGCATACACCCACTGTCCACACACACACACACTGTGCACACACCCACCAATGGGAGCTCTTGAGGCCAGTGTCCCAGATATTCCCTGTTAGCCAACAGCATCTGATGTTGACAATGGGCCCATCAAAGTCAGGAGGGAAGAGCCCACACCCCAGCAGTGCCAAGGGGTCTGTTCTTCTGTACACAGGAGCCGTAGCCGTCCAAGCATGGCAAGGACCCCTGCTCTCATTAACAGTAATGGTGTGTGTTAGGTTAACTTCCAAGGGCTGAGGAAGCAGAGGCTGGGCCCACCCTTGGGGCAAGAAAGCCATGGTGCAGTCTCTCTCTCTCTCTCTCTCTCTCTCTCTCTCTCTCTCTCTCTCTCTCTGTGTGTGTGTGTGTGTGTGTGTCTCTCTCTAGCTCAGCAGGGTCTCCTGGTTTCATGGAGGAGCCTCGGGGCTAATTCTTCCCCACCAGAAAGTGTAAGACAGGGTCACAGCTGACTTAGCTCACACACAGAGGCCTCTCACAGGGAGGCCAGCTCTGGTGCCCACAAATCCTCATGACAGAATCCTACCATCCAGAGGCCAGCTAGGAGGCCACTGTCACCACTGGCACTGTCTATGTGTCAGCCTCTCCCACGGACATGCTCCTTGCCAGACAGGCAGAGAACAAACGGGTCCAGCAGAAGACACCGGCAAGCCCACCACACACTGCCCTAAGTGGGCTGCTATGCCTGAAACCGGAGGCCTGGAGAAGCCAGCACGGTGCCTCTTCCCAAGATGTCCTGTGTCCCATCTCTCTGTCCCCAATGGTAACTTTGTTTTACTCAGTCCATCAGGGGCTCAGCCAGTAAAGGCAGCTGCCATGGAAACCTGAGGGCCTGAATTCAATGCAGCAGGAGAGAGAGGACTTCACTGGTTCCCTCCAGCAGGAGCACGCTGACCTCTGTGCACACGGACACACACCCTCCTGGACTCACACAATGATAATGAAGTTGTTTGTTTTGCGATAGGTTCTAACTGTGTGGCCCTGGCTAGCCTTGGACTCATGGAGATCCACCTGCCTCTGCCACCCAAGTGCAGGGAAATATGGCTTTTAAATTTTCCAAAGGGGGGTGGGGTGGTGAGATGGCTCAGCGGTTAAGAGCACCGACTGCTCTTCAGGAGGTTGTGAGTTCAAATCCCAGCAACCACATGGTGGCTCACAACCATCCGTAATGAGATCTGATGCCCTCATATGGGTGTCTGAAGACAGCGACAGTGTACTTTGGGCCAGAGTGAGCTGGGCCACAGCAAGAGGGAGAAGGGAAGGGGGGCGGAATTAAAAAAAATTTCCAAAGTGGATCCACCTCCCACTCCCACTGTTATTCAGGTCCATCCTCTCTCTCAGAGTGCCTTTAACCACCTTAAGTTTCTCTCCCCTGCATGCAACTGCCATTCATAGGGCCACACAGGGTCTAACACACCCCAGGCTGGCCTCGAACTCACTAAGTACCGTAAGATGACTACGAACTGATCCTCCTTCTGAGTGTGCATCACCAGGCGGGCTTTCTGTGGTGCTAAGGGTCTCAATGCATGCTAGGCAAGCGCTCTAACCACTGAGCTTCCCCAGCCCCACATGTGTCTTTTTGAATCCCATTATTCATTTCTGGGAGACATTCTCCTCCCACAAGCCCTGCTCACCTGGTTCCTGCCACCTGCCCTCCTCCTCTCCTCCCTGAGCTGCACAGGCAGGGACCTGAGCGCTTCTGAGGGCAGATGTTATTAAACTGTCTCTCCTTAAGCCCCATGCCTCCAGATGCAGTCCATCTGTCTTCTTCATTATCTCATTAGGGTTTTATGTTGATGCTTCCGTATATACGGACGCCATCACATCTTTTCCCCATATGCTAATTAGTCCTTGTGTGTTTTTTTTTCTCTCCTACCCACGGAGTCATTCTGAATCCTTTAAGTCCCTGGCCCGCAACAGTAGGTTAAAGAGGAAGCGATGGTTATAAACACCTACAATCAACGCATCCTCGATTCCCCGGTGTGAGAATACCTCACTGGCCTCTAAAATGCACTTGCAAGTGTGTTTGAGGCCTGTGGTCCTTGGGGAAGGCTTCCGGGGGTCTCATTTACAACTTCACCCGGGGGCTGGAGGATGGAATGTTGGACAGCGGCACCTACTGGTGATGGTCGGCATCGCAGCCTGGAAGACGCTCACACATCAGCTCAGCGGTGCCAGACCAGGGGTTGAAAGCTGAGCACTCTGGACCTGAGCTCTTGCTCCTGATCCAGAGTCCACGCAGTCCTCTGGGGTCAGGGACACCGGGACGAGATTGCTCCCCAGCCTGCTGTGACTTACTGCAGACTGGATTTTCCTGGACCAGAGTAGGACCCCAGGATATCTCCGCTTTAGTTCTGCCAAGTCAGCTTGGAGGACAGGGAGGGTCAGGATGTGGGGCACACACCTGCCATCCCAGAGCCAGATGGGGATGGGGATGAGGCTGAGGCTGAGGCCAGCCTGGGTTACATAGCAAGACCCCGTCTCAAAGAAAAATAAAGTAATTAAGTATTAAGTCAATAAGGAGACCGCTTGCCTAAATAAATAAATAAATGGCTACGGTTTGTAATAGCACCAACATCCAGAGCAGATAGGCCAACAACACCTCTCTTCGTTTTCTCAGATGCTTCTAGAAGATATTGGTCCACGGCTGTCCTGTGAGAAGGCAGTAGGAGCTACTGGGAGCTCTCGGCTGCCCGCTGTGCACTACTGAAGCTTGTCCCTGAACACCCCACTAATCCTCCATCTTTCCTTTCGAGCCAACCCCCACAAGACTGACTGGTAGGGGGCAGAGGTCCCTTACTGCTTCTCCATCTTTCCCTTGGAAGGGAAAGGGGCGTGGGGATGACATAAGGAACCCTGGCTGAGGCAAAGAAGCCAAGCCGTTCGGCACCTCTTCCACTCACGGTGGAACCGTCAAGAGAACACTGGCCACCAACCAGAGGCCTTGCCCCATAACCTGTATGGGGCTGTTTATATGTGAGATCAAAGGGCAAACCCAGGAGGCAGCTCATCTCAAAGCGACTGGAACCTGGTTCGGTTGCTAGAAGGTTCTTAGCACACACAAAGCCCCAGGGCATACCAGAGCCCCCAGCTCTGTATAAACCAGTATGGTGGCATCCTCGGTAAATCCCAGAATTTGGGAGACAGAGGAGAGAGGATCAAGAGTTTAAGGTTGTCCTTACTTATATAGCTGTATAAGATGCTTTCTCAAACACACAAGAGGATGCAACCGTGTTTTAAGGATCCATACGCAGATGTTTGGCAGAGCAGAGGGGAATCTCAGAGGCCTCCACTCAGGATTCTGCCTGCCCATAACTCCGTGGGAACTGTCTACAGGGCTCTCGCTCTGTCTTCTCTGATTCCAGGTCATTCCTCTGGCATGAGGCTTTTTCCTGTTCAGTCCCCTGCCTCTGACTATTGAATCCAGGCTGCCATCATTCAGTTCTCCAAACTTTGGGGACATTCTGATGTCTGTCTTGGAAGGTTCTAGCTTCCTATCTTTGTCTTGCAGAATACAACACACACACACACACACACACACACACACACACACACACACACACCCTCTGCATTCCCTGGTTTCATTTGGCTCCAGGCTCCTCACTGCCCCTCCACTCGGTGGATGCTCGGCTGCCCTGTTCCTGTTAGGTGGGTGATCTGTGTCATCTCCAAGCCAGTGAGAGGCAGGGAGACCACAGTGAGGCCTGCTCTATACTGCTTTTCCTATACTGAGGGTTTCCATGAACACCCTGTGTTCCTTCGGCTGCCCCCGATATCTAAAGGGGTCCTTGAACTCACTGCCTAGATGACAGACACTTGAGGCTGAGGCTACAGTGGAGACCAAAAACTGCTCTGCCCTCAGTGGTTTGTGGGGGGGGGGGAGGGGCACTGAGTTCCAATCTGCTGGGGTAGCAAGATGGCTTCAAAGATTAGATGTCTCTGAAGCTGAATTTTTTTTTTACCCTGTCTCTCCGACTCAAATGGTTTTTTATCATCATCATCATCATCATCATCATCATCATCATCATCATCATCATCTTTATATGTAAGTACACTGTAGCTGTCTTCAGACACCTCGGCATCAGATCTCATTCTGGATGGTTGTGAGCCACCATGTGGTTGCTGGGATCTGAACTCATGACCTCCGGAAGAGCAGTCAGCGTCCTTAACCACTGAGCCATCTCACCAGCCCCTGAAGCTGGATCTTTAAGGACAGCAGTGGTCAGCTGTCTGGTGGGAAATGCTGTGGCTTGCGGGGGAGGGAAGTGAGCTCAGAAGAGTGACAGCCAAAGAGTCACAGACTAAGGCTCAGAGCTGGCACAGACGGCCACCTCACCAAGCTGAGGCATCAGAAAGCCACCTTGTCTGGGCAATGGTTCCTGGGAGACACTGCAGGTTTGGGACAGAAACTTCAGGGCTGTCAGAGCCACCGAGTGGGGTCATGGGGTCACTCGGCTCAGCTCTTAGGAAGTAGGCAGGGCAGGGACTGGAGATGACAGGAGTAAGGGCCAGGTTGAGTTGTCCATCCTGACATTTTGAAAAATACCACTGAAGCCCAGGCATGCGGCTCAGTTGGCAGAATGCTCCCGTGGCATGCATAAATCCTGGGATTCCATCCCTAGCACCTCAGAAATCAGGTGTGGTGATGGGGGACCCCTGAAGCCCCAGCACTGGGGAGTTGGAGGCAGGAGGATAGGAAATCCAAGCTCGTCCGTCCTCGGCTCTATAATGGAGGCCAGCCTGGTCAACAGACGATCCAGTCTCAAACGCTGGCTGAGACAGCACACCTCTAATCCCAGCACACAGGAGACAGAGGCTAGATCCTGTGATTTCAGGGCCAGCCTGCTCCACATAGTGAATCCCAAGCTAGCCAGGGGTATGTAAAGAGACCCCATCTCAAAAACAAAAATGAAAACAACAACCAAACAACCAAATAAACAAAACAACAACAGAAAAACAAGATCCTGTCTCAAAAGAACTAAATAAAAATTTTTAAAAATTTAAAATAGAAAAATACTCTAAGCAGGCAGAAATATAGAGGCTGGCAAAAAAAAATAGTGGGGAGACCTAGAAAGGGGGCCTACAGACTGGACAGGAAGAACGAGAGCCAGCGGGTCAGGGGACTTAGTGATACGGGCTTAGGAGGGGACTAAAGGGTTTCCATATGTTGCACCTCTGTTCCCCTCACCCCACCAGCCTAGATCTAGTTCCTAGGTAAGGAGGCACAGATTAGAGAGGAGGGGTCTCCCCCAGTTCCCCCATTGGCTCAGGACTAACGGATGGCCCAGCCTGTATTCCTTTCACTACCATGGCTTTCCATCATGAAAGGTCAGGGAGGGAGAGACAGTGAGAGGGGGCGGGAGATATCCAAGTTCCCCACGCCAACTGCTCTAACATGAAACTTGCCAGGAGAAGATTCAGAGAAAGGAGGGGCTTCCAAGATGGGAGAAAAAAACTGTACCAGAGGCCCTGGGATGACGCAGTCAGGTCAAGCTTTGATAAGGCCTGGCAGGCAGCCCAGGATGTGAAAATGCATATGGAAGCCACTGGAGACCTTGGCTCCCTGGGAAGCGTCAGGACCATGCTGTGCTAGAGTGAGGGGTGACCCGGTCAGGACTGAGCGCAGGCAGGCAGGATCCTGCTAGAAGCCTGAGAGGTTGGCGTGGGTTCTCGCTGAGGCTTTATGCTGTGATAGGAGGGGGAGGGGCTGTGGTGGAAGCTATTCTATGGGGTGAGCAGGTCTATGCATACCATACTGGCTGAGAGGAAAGATCTCTCTCCCAACCCAGAGGCAGAGGGAGAGGGCAGGCTGTTCTGTTCGTGCTAGTGAAGGAGGCTGACTGACACAGGGGACACAGCAGCGGTGGTGGGCAGAGACTGGGGAACAAGTCTACCTTGGGGTGGCAGGCATTGTCTCTAGGGTGGTTGGAGATACGCCTGGCCATTGGAGGTTGGAAATTTCTTCATGCGAGTATCTGAAGAGAGGAAGCTGGCGGGTGTCACCTTGATTCAGGTACAGGGAGATGGACAGGGAGGGGGTCAGACACTGGGATGAGGAGATCTGAGTACTGAATGTCCAGAAGAAAGGTTAGGATAGGTGTAGGCACGGGGACCAGGTTGATTCCTCTCCGTAATCTGGTAGAGCCGTTTGCTAAGGACTAAGAGCTAGGACAAGTGGCTCATGGAACCTAGGGCTGAGACACACCGGTTCTGCCTCTCCTGAGCCATCACTGATCAGGGCTACTGGTCTGCCACCTAATGAAGACCCCTTCCTTCTTCTTCTTTACTTTTTGGCCACCAGCTTCTATTTGCCCTCCATTGATTGTGTCAGTATTTCTATTTATGTATTTATGTCCATCCTCTTAAAATTCATCACGGTAGGCTGACACCTTGTCCAGGAAGCCCTCTCAGGTTCCTGTCTCCTATGAATTTGGCATTGTCCTCCTGGGCTCCCCAAGGTCACCTGGACACTGTGTCCTCGGCTGCCCGCTAAGACCCCAGACTTTGGGGTTTGTTGGGCTCGTCACCCACCCCAGTGCTAGCTCAGTTACCTCCCTCCCTTCTCTTTAAAGATTTTATCTTTGATTACGAGCATGTGCACGTGGTCTGAGTGTGAGCCCTCAGAAGCCAGAAGAGTGTGTAAGAGCCTTGGAGCTGGAGTTACAGGCGGTTGTGAGATACCTTGTGTGGGTGCTGGGAACCGAACTCAGGTCCTCTGCAAAGGCAGCAAGCACCCCTAACCATCCAACACTCTGTTAGCTCCATCCTGCCTGCGTGCCTGCCTCTGTGTGCTGTGGTAACAGGTGTGAGCCATGGTGCCTCTGTTTTATAGGGTGCTGGGGATTGAACCTACACCCTTGTGAATATGAAACAAAGGCTAACCGCTGAGCCACAGCCCAGGCACCACAGTTCCTAATTCTCTCGCTGTTGAGCATAGGATAGTGTTATGGGGGTGGGGGTGGGGGTAAGAGACAAGCATCCTGACAGGAAGAGTGGCTGTCAAAGCACTAGGAAGCGGGGAAGCAGGAGCCGACTCTGACAGCTCTAACCCTGGAAGCAAAGAGTGCTGATCTAAGATCAAAGGAGAGATGAGCTCTGCTTCTGGCTTTTCACCTTTATATACACTGGGTGACCTTAGCTATATCACATGACCTCTCTCATCAGCTGACCTAGGGAGTGGGTGACAGCTTCACCCCCTCTCCTGGCTTTTGTCCTGGTTTTGTAGCATTTTACGCAACAGTTTGCCGGTGCCTCGGTTTTCCTATTATGAATGGGACTGCACCCAGGCACAGTAGTTCAAGCCTGCAACCCTGGGCTACTCTGCTGAGGCAGGGAGATCACGTGTTTAAAGCTATCGTGGGGCTGCACAGTGAGTTCAAGGCCAGCCCTGAGAAGTTAGTGAGTTCCAAACAAAATGTAAGAAAAGAAGGTCAGAGTGTAGCTCAGTGATCGAGAGCTTGCCTAGTATGTAGGGGGGCCTAAGTTCAACACCCGGTCTAAAGCACTGAGGTATTAATTAAAATTCTTGCCTTGCAGGCCTTGGCTGGAGTGTGCGGTAGAGGGTTGGCACGTAAGTCCCCCCCTCGGTGAGTAGTGGCTGGGAGCTCTAATTTGAGTCCTGGCGTCTGCATCTTCCTAAGGTGGGGTAGGGGGCACAAGGGGGCATGGCAGCAGGGTCAGGTGAGCTCCTTCTTCATTCTCTGCAAAATGGAAGACCATAGATAAAGGCAGTGCGCTGGAATGCGTGGAATTTTTGGAACCTTCTCGGTAGGAATGTGTGACAGACAGGGACCTGTTAGGGGTGGTAAGACACTAGCCCAGTTGACCTTGCCAGCACCCCAAACATCAAAGCCTAGTCTGACCCCTGGGGCTGATTAGACCCAGGCATTGCTAGACTCCTTGCCCATCCAACACTGGGGCCCTTTGTTCCTGCCTGGGTGCTGGAGGTGGCAACCATGACCTCTATCGGATGCCTTCATGTGCCAGGTGTTTCCCGCTGTGAACCCTGGGAGGCTGCTATATCTCTGCTCAGAGGAGAAAATGAAGCTGGTTAGAAGTCATATGTGTAACTGGGCCAAGGGCTGAGGAGCCGCCTCCAGTGGTAGAGGGCTTGTGTGAGCATGGGGATTCAGTTCCTCTGCAGAACCTATAGAGAGCCGGCTGCAGCAGGGCACACCCATAATCCCAGCACTGCAGAGGCAGGAGGGTCTCTGGTTCGAGGCCAGCCTGGTCTGAGTTTTAGGACCACCTGCCTCTTGACACTGGCAATGGGACAGTCCATTCTGGCTTGGACCTGTTCTACCGTGGACTCTATTGCCTGTCAGGCTAACGTCCTCATAGATTGGCTTCACCTTTGAGCCAAGGCTGAGAACAGACAGAGCAGGGGTTGGTCCCTGCATGAGGTTGGGTTCTAACAAGGGTGCCCCTGAAAGGATCTGGCCCTGGATACATCAGCTCCCTCAGAGCCTCTCTTACCAGAGAAGATTGTGAAAGAAATACATCTCACAAGCAAGAGAGATGAGGTTCGAAAGCAGGTGGCAGTCTTTCTGGGAGTGGGGATGGCCACCTGCCATAGCAGCCCTCGGGGGTGGAGGCAGGAGGGTTAGGAGTTCAATGTCATTCTGGGTTACATAGTGAGTTTGAGGCCAGCCTGGGCTACATGAGACGCTATCTCAAAAAAGCAAAACAAGACAAAACAACCCACAGCGGGTGGAGAGGCAATGAGCAAAATAATTAAAGGTAAATTTTAAAAAATGCAGTTGGGCAGTGAGTGGGGAGGAGCCAGGGGACACTGGACACATCTTCATAGGCTGCTAACCACCCAGTGCTCCTTCCTAGTGGTCTGGAGTCCTCTAAATGTGAATTTGCAGAAATCGGCATTCATCGACAGAGCAGAGGGCATTGTGGCCACACCCCAACTCAGGGTGCCCAGGCTAGACCCCCTGCTACTACCCACATAGAATCTTCTGGAGGGTGGAGGAGTACACTGCCGGCGGGTGGGGGTGGGCAGCGAGCTGATGCGTGGGAGAAGCTCCTTGGGTTGTAGGGGAGCAGAGGGATGGTCATAGGGAAACTGGCGAGTGGGAAGAGAAGGGGTCTGCAGTCAAACATCAGGGCTTCCAGAGGATGCAGTGGCTTGGAAGGGCTTGCCACTCACCGCCCCTCCCACTCATAGCTCCGGGGGCCGGGGTGGACAGAGATGTTCAGGGGGTCCGGGAACTATTGAGAAGGCCCCAGAAAACTCTCAAGCTCCTAGAGAGTCCTCCATGCCCACCTTAGCTGTGGGGTGGGAGGAGTGGCAGCAAACCCCGCCCACCTCAGGATGCAGAAGGATTCCAAGAAGGCAGCGGTGAAGGCAAGCAGGGCGGGAGACAAACTTCCCTCCCCACCTTGGGGCTTCTCGGCTTTCTCGTTTTCCCCAGGCACCACCACTGTCTGACTACCTCCAATATTCTCTCTCTCTCTCTCTCTCTCTCTCTCTCTCTCTCTCTCTCTCTCTCTCTCTCTCTCTCTCCTCTTGTTTGGGGCAAAGAGAATGACAAGTTTGAACTTGTTCTCCGTCTTCCACATAATTGGTGGCAGCAGGCAAGGCTGCTCCAGAGGGAGGGGTTTACCAGAGGAATGGGGGAGGAAGGGATCTCAGGAGTGACAGGGCTGGGAGGGACCGCGTAGGGGGTCATCTGACCAACCTTTCTGTGGCCTCCACTCCATTCCCACGACCTGTGTGTTCACCTCCCCCGCGCCATCTCTCGCCATCATTGTACAAGGGGCCCCGAGGAGTCCTCTTCCTAGCTTTCCAGGGGCAGCGTCCCCTCTGCATCCTCTGGCCAATAAACCCATCCTCCTTTTTTAGCAGGGGAAACTGAGGCCAATCGGGATGAGACCGTAAGCCAAGAGGCATCTGTCTCGGGAGCCGGGACTGGGAAGTCAAAGCCTCTGTCTGTGTTCATGTTCTTCTTCTTCTTCCATTTAATCCCCGCTAAAGGGAGGGCTAAACTCTTCCCCGGGGTAGGAAGGAGTCTGCTGACAGAACCCACCCCCACCCCTGCTGAAGCCCGCTGCCAATGTCAAGGGTTTGAGAATTGAGTCATCTTTAGGGAGACCTTGGTCATTGCCCAGTCCTCCTGGGTACCCTGGAATTATTTTCTTTTTCCTGCACAAAATTGGCTCCGAAGCAGGCAGGACTCTGAGGCCTGGTACAATTGGCTCGGTGCGATTGAAGGGATAGGGGGAAGGGGGACAGTGTCCAGGCCCCAGGGAACTTGCTCCTTCAGCAGAGTGTCTCTACTTTAAACCTATGCTCTGCTGCTGGTGAGGTTAGCACTGGAAGCCGGTTTGGAGAGACTGTACAGAGCCTTTGTGTGCGCCCCAGATGATCGTGGGTTAGCCTCTGCCGGTGTGCTGACACTAGATAGTGCATATAGGAACCACACCGAGAAGGGCGTCTCAGCAGGCTACCTTCAACGCCCACAGAGCCTGCCCGGGAGCCGGGCAGTTTTAGCCGGGACTCTGAGTATGAGGATTGTGTCCAGAGGGTGGGAGTGACTTTAGAGCTAAAGGTTAGGAGGACGTTACTTGGTCCAGAGTCCCAGCCCCATCTCTGTTCCGAGGTGCAGCCCTTCCGAGCCTCCCCGACACCTCGCGCCCTCTTTGTCTCCCCGCCGAGGTGCGCGTGCAGACCTTCGCCGCTCGGCCCTCCTGGCGTGCGAGCGCGGGGGGCGCACCCTCGGCTCCCCCGCTAGCTCCCCACGGGGAGAGAGCGGACGAGCCGGAGCCCCGGTGCTGTTTGGTCTGGAGCGGAGCGGGGGCTTGCATTGATCCATTGATTGTGCGCGGTCTGCGCCTGACCTCCCTGCTCCCGGGGAAGCCGTCTCCATGGAGACCGGGCCCGCTCCCCCAGCGCCGGATTGTAAATTCCTGCAGGCAGCGGCCCGGCAGCCTGGGGAGGGGGCCGCGCGCCCGGGCGCGCAGGGGGAGCGGCCGCCACGCCGAGGCCCCCTTTGAAAGAAAAAAAAAAAAAGGGCACGAAAAAGGAGGTGGAGGAGGAGGACGGAGAGGAGAAGCAGGAGGGGCAGTGGGAAGGGGAGGAGGAAGAAAACGAAAAGGAGCAAGGAGAGGAGGAGAAAGAGGAGGAGGAGGAGGAGAAAGGCGAAGAAAAACAGACGGAGCCCGGGAGCCGAGAAAGCAAGGGAGGAAGAAAGAGGCAGAAAGGGCGTGTTTAGGCGCTACGTCTCCCCTCCCCTTTCTCAGGTCCCAGCTCGGGCTCTGCGCGCTCGCTCTCCGGCTACAGCTCCCCGCGGGCGAAGCTGGGCGTCGGGTGCGATAGCCGGGGTCGCCCCTCGGGCCGCCGCCCCGCGCCTGCCCGCGCTCCCCACGGCGCGCTCCCCACGCCCAGCCCGGAGCCTCCGCGGGGCGCCCTCCAGTCCCCTCCCCCTCCGCCTCGCGCCCTCCCCGGGGCTGCGACACCCCCGCGGCCCCGCCGCGCGGAGCTCCAGGCCATGGGCTCGGGGCGCGTCCCCGGGCTCTGCCTGCTCGTCCTGCTGGTCCACGCGCGCGCCGCCCAGCATGGCAAAGCTGCGCAAGGTAAGGGAGGCGCGCTGCGGGGCTGTGGGGCTGCGGGGTGGCGGGACAGCGGGGCGGCGGGGCCCGAGGAACCAGGGCAGGTGTCTGGAAGTGCGTGGCTGTCAGGACCCGGCCCTGTGCCCCCGATTCCTCAGCCAGGGATAGACCTCCGGGCGCTGCGCGACAAGCAATAGCGCCTGGGGGTGGGGGGCGGCCAGCAGAAGGGAGCAAGCACTTCTGCCGGCTTCCCTGCCACCATCTAGCCATCTTCCTCCGAGGGCAGAGAGAATCTTCTCTCAAACATTGCCAGGGACTTCACTTTGGAGTTTGAGACTGATGAGGGAAGGAAGTTTTCAACCATGCCGTACACTTCGTAACCTCCCCCCCTCCCCGCATGAGGCAGAGTCAGGCTGAAATTTCCGAAGTTGCCGTCTTATCAAAGGATGTTAGAGAAAAACAGGCTCTTTCGCGGTGAAACCGACTGCCTGTCACGGAGTAGTAGGGGCAGCAGGAGAAAATGCCTGTGACTGCCTTCTGGCACGAACGTTGCGTTTCTGCCTTTGGGGGGGGGGATCCCTTTCGTCTCGCATGGCTTTCATTTCTTATCATAATATTTATTTATTAAGGCCTGGGGTTTCCAATTCCATTTAAATCCAGGTCAGAATTGCATTAAAATAACAAAGTAAAATTCCAGGCTGGGAGCTCTGACAGATCCCTCTAGGAATTAGAGAGAGACTGGGAGGCCCTCCTGCCCCGGTCCCTGACCCCGAGCTCCCTGCCCAGCCAGTCCCAAGGCTGCGCTGGCAGAAACCAGGCTGGTGTCCCACAGTTCTCTGGGGACAGCCTCCCCTCCCCCCATTGACCTGCTGTACCCCTCCCCCCACGCTGTCCTCACCCAAAAGAGATTTATATGGACAAAAAGAAAATTCCTCTTAGTAAGATTTTTGCCCAGGAGGTAGATTCTGCCTATTGTCCTAGGGGATCCTGAAGCCAGCCAGGGATGAAGAGGTGTCTGGGCCAGGGGGAAAATTGAACTTGGGAGTTGAGGAAGTCTGAGTTGTCTGGCAGTCAGTCGGGTCAGTGTGTCCAGGGGCCTGAGTCTTAAGTCGGGCTCTGCCACCAACTTTTCACTGTTGGTAGAAGGTGCTAAGCCAGCACCTCCCTCCTCTCCCCAAACCACTGCCTCTTCCCTTGCCCCTCCGACCTGTCCATTAACATAACCAAACACTAGAGACCCTCAGCTGTCAAGTACCAGACCCCACCCCAACTTCCTTCCAGTCCCAGACTACTGCTTCAGCAGCCTGCCTACCAGACAGCCCGCTGCTGCTGCTGCTGCCGCCGCTGCTGCCGCCTGGAACAGCCCCTCTCCCCACAGTGGATTTGCTTGTGTGTTTTCGTAAACAAAGCTGGCTTTTGTAGTGCATGCTGACTTACTCATAACATGGAATTAGCTAGGGAGTTTAGTCTGAGGAAGGAACAGATTTCGTGCAGTAATCTAGAGACAAGATAAGGGCCTCTTTCAAGTTGGAGCCAGTGTCTGCAGGGGCTTGGTGTGGGGAGCAGGAGAAGCAGCCTATTAAAGGGGCTCCAGGTGCAGCTGGAGACCCCTAAATGGGACAGGTGTTGGGGAACCAAAACTCTCAAGTCTGGAGACCAGCCCATCTGCTGGGGATAGGAGGAGTCTGGGTGCTCAAGGGCACCTTCTTTTATTGGACACCCCACTGAGTGCTATGGGACATTCAGCTGGAGCTGGGGGGGGAGGGGGTACCCTCGGGTCTCTGCTTATCTCAGACATGGGTTACACCTGACCTGATGGGGTCGCAGTAACTGTACCCTCAGCCCCCTTTAGGATTTCTGAGTCTAGCTGGGATTAGAATGGAACCTCGAATTAACCCTACCATTCAGGAAATCTATGAAACCCTGTCCATCAAAGGTTGCCTAACAACAGGTTTGCTGGAATACAGAGCCTTCCTTGGACTCAAATTTGCGGGTAGATATTACAGGGAAGCTGAGAACTGTTTGGTCTGAGCCTTGCAGGCTTACCCATAGTGCTGTGGGCTTCAGGAGGCCTCTCGTGCCCCCTCCACAAACCTCCCCATCTATCACCAGGGCTAGGGAGTTCGCCTTTGATGCCAGGAGCTTTTCAGTGGCACTCTAGAGGATCTGGACATTACAGGCCCCCTCAGCAAACATCTTGAAAAGAGCTTCTGCAACCCCTGGAACAACTGTGTGGCTGGGAGGGTCAAAGCCAGGCAGTGGGATAGAGGACCAAGCTTAAGCATAAAAGAGGGAGGGAGAGGGACACAGGAGACAGGGACACCAGCACTGGGACATCCCTGTCCCGCTGAGTGCAGGAAGACCTGGTTCTTTAATCAGAAATGCTGGAGGTTTTGTCCCAGTGGCCGAGTGGGTGGGTCAGCTGGTGGGACTGGGGAGGGGTGAGCTTGCTGGGTACATGGTTTTGAGTGGTTTTCAAGTGCCTGTCTGTGTGTCTTAAAGTAGACAGACTGGATAACCAAGGTAA
Organism: Arvicanthis niloticus; assembly: GCF_011762505.2. Taxonomy (NCBI): domain Eukaryota; kingdom Metazoa; phylum Chordata; class Mammalia; order Rodentia; family Muridae; genus Arvicanthis; species Arvicanthis niloticus. The sequence goes on along the minus strand of NC_047677.1, from coordinate 46,966,143 downwards.
TTGTAAACTTAAAAGCATTAATTTGCTTTGCTTTTGGGGGGGGTGGGGGCGGGGTGGCGATGGCAGGACAGCTATCGTTAAAAAGACCTAATCCTCACTTAGGGTTCAGGTTGCAACTGAGTGAAAAGGTCTTGGGGCCTCCAGGGGAACTGGTCCTGTCCCCAGACAGGCTTTGGGACAGCCAGGTTGGCCATCCACTTTACCTGGTAGTTTTCTTTTCTTGTTAGGGATAGAGTTTTGAGAAAGTCGCCCATTTAGAAATCACACCGTCCCCGAGACTGAGGGCGTTCATCCGGCGCTGAACAGTGTCTCTCTGTCTCTGAGTCTCTGTCTGGGAGTGTGTGTCTCTCTCCTTTCCCCCACCCCTCTCTTCCTCTTTAATGTGGCCGTTCCCTCCCCCTCTGCTTCCCTCGGCTCCTGTGGCCAGCGTCCACAGTGAGGGGACTGTTCCTCCTAGCCCCTCCCTCTAAAATATGAAATGAAAACCGTAACCGTGTCAGCGGGTGCGGGTGGCTCCTTGGGCAGCCGCTACTGCCTGTGCCCCCACCGAGGCCCTACTGGAGAGAACAGACAGACAGACAGACCCTACTCTTAGAGCCTGTTCTGTTTCCTTAAGCTCATCCTAACCCCTTTGACCTCCCTCTGAGACTTGCTGTCGTGTCTTGGGTGTGGGGAAAGCCCAGAGCTAGGAGGATATAAACTTTGTAAACTCCCCCCCACCATCACCTCTAATCCCCCCCCCCCCAGTCTCTGTGGGGTAGGATGGAGAGAGGAGACTAAAAGATCTGGGGACCACAACCATGACAGGTAAAGCAAGGCGAGAGCCATCAGGAACCCTCAGATGAGATTGCTTTCTGGAACCTTCTGGAATCTGAGACCATGAGAACCGGTTTGAGATATGAGCGGCCAGGGCCTGTTGTCAATGGAGGGAGGCCGGAGTGTGACTTTGGGAAGGTGAGGTGTGCACCACCAGGGAGTGTGGGTGTGCATGTGCCTGACTCTCTGTGTGAGCACAGTGCATCACACTTTGGTGACTGGGGGGTGGGGGCTGGGGGGAGGGAGTGGGCAAACGTGTGTTTTGTTTTAGTTGGAGGAGAGGGGCAGCAGAATGGCTCGATCCAGAGCCTTGAACTGGGGGTGGGGGAGGGGAGTGCATGGTTTCACATCCTCGGGAGAAGATGGAGGTGGAGGAGCTTGCTGCCAGAACCCACCCTGGTCTCTGCCGCCCGGCCTGCTTCGGGTGTGCGGGTGCAGGCACATGACCACTCAGTAAGAAAGAGTTCCTGTCAGGGCTGGAAACTGCGGAGCCGGCTCTGAGGCAGGCTGGCAGTGCTTACGGGAGGCCCAGACCTGGGGAGACAGCAGTCTGGGAAGGAGTGGAGGGCTGGAGCTCAGGGAGAGGTGGAAACAGCCCCAGGGATGTTTGGAGGGGATGAATGGGCTACTCACCTGGGCAAAGACGGGACATTGCCCTTCTGTGTGTAGACTGGTCACTCTGCCCCACCAGCCTGCACTCTGGCCGGATGCAGGAGACACTAGGTGGGCAGAAGTTAAGGGGTGAGTTTTGTCAGACTGGGAGCTCTGGGGTTCAGCCAGTTTTACTGAACTCATTCATGTTGGTAAGCTTTGGTCCTGAGGCCAGGCCCTCTCCACCTGGACCCCTTCTCTGTCTGCTGGAGGCCTGGTCACTTGGTAGTTTTCCTTTCTCCCCCCACCTGGGTTTCCCAAGCATCTGACAGTCCAGTGTCTGGTGAGCAGCTAGCAACCCTAGAAGTGCATGTGTATGTTCCTGTGTCCCACCCTGTGGTGGCCATGAATGATCTCTGTCTCCTCCCACCCCGCCCCCACCCCACCCCACCCCCGCAAGTTCTTCTCTCCTCAGATCAAGGGCTTGCTCTGGAGTTGGAGCTGGATCCACAGCTGGCTTTCAGAAGTGGGTCGATGACCCCCTGAACAGGGCACTAGGGGCCCTGGGTTAGCCAATGGTTTCCCCTGTGATGAACCATAGCCCCAGAGAGCTGCAGGCTTTGAATTTCAGAGCTTTGTGCCCGGGGCTGTCTGCTTGTGGTTACTGACAGGAGCTAACTGAGCAAACTGGGTTGCTGGCCCATAGGAGATGCAGGATAAGAAACCCTCCCTGGGTGAGGGACAGCATCAGACTTCGTGGGCTCTGGGGAGGGGGGTTGTGGAAGGATGGGATGCTTAAAGGGTAGATCCTGGGGGGGGGCAGGTTTACAGAGAAGTCTTTTTTTTTTTTTTTTTTTAACAAGTTTCTAATTATATTTATTTGGAGTTTTCCTCTGGCGGTTTGAAGCTGTTAACAGCAGGAACCTGTATCCCCTGATGTTTGTTTTTGTTTCTGACCAGCTGCTTGGCCCCAGAGTAGTGAATCCCAAGGCTGGCGACACCTGCCCACCACTGCGCCCGCCCACCCTCTCCTCCTTGCCTGTGTGTCTGCATCCCAGCATCTGTGCGCTGGCTTTTAACCACCAGCCAGATTCAGCTCCAGTCTACCTCATATTCTGTGCTGGTTGCTTGCTTCAAGCTGAACAAAGTATTGAGCTGAGGACAGGGGAGGCAAGATCTCTGTCTGTCATGTGCTGTTAGAAGACTTTCACGGGTGGGTTTGGGTCCCGTCTTTTCGCTGGCTATTGGTTCTTTCCCAGGCTAACCTCACTAGGTGCCTCTCCATCCACTTATAAGCCATGCCTGCTGTTGCCCAAGAGGACAACAAAGGATCCTACCAGCCGCAGTCTCTTCCTGCCCTGGATTCATCAGGCTCTCAGCACACTGTCCTTGTGCTCTCTTAAATGTGTGTACGTGCGGGGCACACTGCTGCTGCACATACACACACACACACACACACACACACACACACACGTGTGGAGGTCAGAGGACAGCCTCAGGCGTCAGCTTTCACCTTCCACCTGGTTTGCACAGTATCTGTCCTGTTCACTACTCCATAAGCTAGGCAAGCTGACTTTCGGTCTGGGGACTCTCCTGTCTCTGCCTCCCGTTCTGGTGTAGGAGCACACGGGCTGAATCTAGCTTTACATGAGTTCTGGGGAAATCCAAGCTCGGGTTCTTGTGGTCGCATGGTGCTTTACCCAGTGAGCTCTCTCCTCCTCAGCATAAACTCCCTAGGACACCTGTTCCTAGAATGCTAAATGGTCAAAGGAGAGTGAAGAGGTGGGGCTTCTTCCCCAGGGTATACTGCAGGTAACAGTCTTGGCCACCGTCTGTTTTAACAAAACCCACAGAGCACCTCCACTGCACAGTTATTCTGTCCCACTAATGGCCGGCCCTGCAGTCCCCGGCACAGTGCTCGCCCTTGCCCTGGTGCAGGTACTTAGGTGCTGTTCGCTAAGTGCTTGGGCATGCATGGCTCTGCCTGCAGTTATCATGGCCTCGAGGAATTCATGGCACTGAGTGAACCAAGAGGCCGCTGGAGAGGATGAGAGATTGCAGCAAGTCTGTAGTGAGCACTTGCTGAGACCACAGCCGTGGCACCCGGTGCTTGGTGGACATTAACCCATTTGATGCTGGTAGCAGGTCCCAGGATGGTCTTGTGACAGGTTTTCAGGGGAGGAGGCGGGTGTGTTCAGAGACAGGCTCAAGGCCACTCAAAAGCAGGGCTAAGCCTGCACTAGGACTGGTGTGGTGGCTGTCAGTCTAGCACCTCTTAGTGTGTCACGTTGCTGCCTCTGGAGTATCTTCCAGCTCAGGCAAGTAGCTTATCTAAATGAGTTGGGAAAGAGAGAGATCACCAGGCTTGCCCTAGAGGTTCTGATTTCCTGGGTCTAGACATCCATGGGTCTTCAGAGGTCCCCCAGATTCCAGTGTGCAGCCTGAGCCGAGAACAACCAGCCTAAACCAACCCACGCCCAAAAGTGTCGCTTGGCTTGCAGCTGGTAAACAGCTTCTAAGAGGACAGGTAAGCTGAGGTTGCCTGTGTGTGCCACAGAGGTCCCTTCCAGGGCTCAGTGTGGGTTGCCGGGTGTGCTGGGGGGGGGGGGGCGGTGGTGGAGAGCTCTGAAGACCTGGTAGAGGTGGAGGTGCTGGATGCGATTCAGGGCCCTGTCTCCCTGCTCTGTGCCTCAGGCCAGAAAACTTCAGCCACACAGTTGGAAGGTCCCTTCTTCAGCAGGGAGAAGAGGAACATGTTACCTGAGACGGCTTCAGAGTATTAGCTAAGTGGCTAAGCAGGGACCACAAAGGAGGGGGGGCATGCTGAGTCCCCCTGGGCTGGGAGCTTACTGGGGACAGGGCAGACAATTCTGAGCCAGTCTTGGAAAACAGAAGTGGGTGGGTCTGCAACATGAGTGAGAAGAAGCTGATATGTGGGATGCAGTGGACTGAGCTGGGGCCTGAGGGAGTAGCTGGTGCTGAGGGAGTAGCTGGTGCTGAGGGAGTAGCTGGGGCCTGAGGGAGTAGGAGAAGGATGGGACACCTCCCAGAGCTCCCAGAGGAGAAAACATTGAGAACAGGGAGATGGCTGAGGCTAGGAAGAGCCTGAGGCAGCCGTCAGGCTGTGGTTGGCCTCACCGCTGCTCTGGTCCTGGGGGCCACTTGAGGGGAGACAAAGGGAAGAGAGCCTGATGCATCAGGAGCCAAGCCCCCAGCACATGGAGACAGGCGCCGCTGAGATGGTTGCGAAGAGGGACTTCTGGAGGAGTCTCTCGAATTCTGGGCCAGACCCAGAAGTGTTCCTTATTCAGAACCCCTAGAGCTAGCTCTTCTGTCCCGTGAAGTCTGTGCCGTTGGGACGGTTCCTATTGCACGGCCCACCACTGGGACTGAAGAGCTGTCATTGAAAAGGGTCACACGAGGCTCACGGCTGCCACCAGAGTAGATGGAAGGGACTTTGGATGAAGCTGGGGGCTACCCCAGTAACCCCAGCTCTTCACCTGTGCACTTTCTCAGGCAGTTCACACAGAATAGCAAGTGAATGGCCTCTTCTGGGGAGGCGCCACCAGCCCGCACTGTATGGGAGAAATAAGGGCAGAAGAAGAGAAAGGAGCTGGGTCTGGCAGCTTGCACCTGCCATCCCAACTCTAGGGAAGCTGGAGCAGGGGGATCATGAGCCTGTGCTACATCATAAAATATTTTTTTAAAGAAAACTTTAAAAAAAAAAAAAAGCCTCCCCAGAAAAATGGTAGAGCTGGATCTTAACCTGGGGCTGTCTCCATGGGCGACCTAACTGAGACTGGACATTTCTTGCTTCTGATTCCATCCTATCCGTTGGTCAAACATTCTCCAACAGCCTCTGGCCATCCACAAGGTCTCTCTTACTTGGCTAAGGAACTTGACTACCGGGCCTCTCTCTTCTCCATCTTCTCTCTTCCTTGGTGACCGCCTGGCAGGCACATGACTGCTGATCATGGCTGGGGTGGGCAGTAAGTGTAGACAATCTCCTAATACTCACAACTGTATCTACAAAACAGCAGAAACTGCCAGTGTGTGGCGCACTTTCCTGCTCAGTTGCTGTACCCGAAGGAGCTGGACTCCCTGCATCAGCAGCGGTGAAGTCTGAGAAGCTACATTGTAACAAACCCCACTTTGCAGCTCGGAAGTCACACCAACCTCGCTTCCAGGCTTCTGCTCCTTCAGTGGCCGACTTTAACCCAGGCACTCTGTCTTTCCAGTTCATAGGGAGACACGGGCTCCTCCTCCTCAGACTGTGACAAGGTTCTCATGCCCAACTGCTCATTAAAATCAGATGTCTTGAGTCCAGTCTTTGGGACCTGGGGCATTTTTAGGGGAGTCGGCTCTGCTGTGCAGGCTGGGTTGAGGCTCGTCCCTAATGCCTCATGGCACCTGCCAGTGTCAGCTTTCTGTCATTTATCCTGGCTGGGTTGTCACTTGTGTGGTTCTGAATGTGACAACCGCCACACAGGACCTGTGTTCTGCTGAGCGAGACCTTGTCTTCGTTACTTCTTTATGGGTGCTGTGATGTCCCCAACTGCTTAAGGTCTTTTTCTTTTTCACTCCCCCCCCCCCTTCCTGAGACAAGGTTTCTTTTGTTTTTTTGTTTTTTGGGTTTTTCGAGACAGGGTTTCTCTGTGTAGCCCTGGCTGTCCTGGAACTCACTCTGTAGACCAGGCTGGCCTCGAACTCAGAAATCTGCCTGCCTCTGCCTCCCAAGTGCTGGGATTAAAGGCGTGCGCCACCACTGCCCGGCAAGACAAGGTTTCTTAGTGTAGTCCTGGAACTCCCTCTATAGGCCAGGCTGGTCTCAAAGTCAGAGATCCTCCTGCCTTTGTCTCCCAAGTGGTGGGTCACTATACCTGGACCACCAGAGGTTCTTAACCTCCTTCCCACCCGCCCCCTACCCCCTCTGGAGAGGCCTCTTCCTTTAGTGTGGCTCCATCTGTCACACCTACTAGAGCACTTAGTGTTGGCACAGAAGTATCCAGAATGTGAGGGCATCGAGGAGAAGGGCGGGGGCTCTGCCTGGTCAGAGATGGCTCAGAGAACTTCACCTGCCAGGCCTACACCTGCAGGCCCCTGGTCCTTCCGTTGAGAGCTCAGGGACAAGAGAAATCTCCCCAAGTGGGGCTCTGTTTCTCCAAAGTTCCTTGGTGCTGTGGTGAACAAGGCCGTGGTGAACAGGAGCTGGCTTCATCTTTTCTGGGTTTTTGAGACAGGGTCTCACTAACCTAGAACCCCTGATCCTTCTGCCTCGGTCTCCGGGTTCATTTGAATTCCTGAAGCGTTCAGAGGAAGGCTAGGGCACCTCAGGTGTGCACGGCCATATGGGAACACACCTTCAGAACTCACTTGACGCCAGTTCTGTTCATATGCGTTCTTAGGTGCACGGCTGTACCCGAGTGCCGGGATCACAGCCGTGCCGGGCAGGACTAGTGTGTTCTACAGTGGGCCGTGAGGCAGATGAGGATCCCAGACAGGCCCCATCTCCCTTTCTTCCTTAATTACTAGAGAGCAGCTGGGCAGGGTGGCGCATGCCCGTAATCTCAGCATTTGGGAGATGGAGGCCGGGGGAGCAGGCGTTGAAGATTGCCCTCAGCTATGGAATGAGTTCCTGGCCAATTTGGACTGTATGTGTCCTGGTCTAGAAAAACACTATCAGTGATCACTGGGTTGTCATCAGTGACTCTGTGCCTGTCTCTTTCCCTCCAAGTCTAAGCTAAGGAAGCTAAACTAATCCTCACTGGGCTGACTGTGTCATGTCTGACACATCGCGTGTGCTATTCAAACTGAAGAGGGGCGTTTCAGAGAGTAGTGGAGCTGTCACCGTAGTTTGAGTATTTCTGAGGCAGTAAGGGTTTCTTTGAATTCCTAAAGTGTTCAGAGGAAGGTGCACGGGCATACGGGGACTCTGCCTCTGGGGAACACACCTTCAAAACCCACTCGAGAGACACCAATTCCGTTCTTACGTGTCCTGCTCTGCCCTGGCAGATGTAGACGAGTGTGTGGAAGGCACGGACCATTGCCACATCGATGCCATCTGCCAGAACACCCCGAGGTCGTACAAGTGCATCTGCAAGTCCGGCTACACGGGGGACGGCAAACACTGCAAAGGTGAGGCTGGGAGGGGCCCCAAGAGGAGCCTGCGTGAAAGTGGGAACTACTCTGTTGCCTCGGGGTCTGCAGCACAGTTCCCAGAGGCCTGCAGCCTCTACAGGCCAAAGATGGCGGCCGCATCTTCCCAGAGAGAACACAGTGTTGGGGTGGGCACCAGAGCATTGCACAGCCGAGGTGACATGCTGGTGGGGACACTTCATAGCCTTGTAGCCACATAGCTGTCTGGGGCTGACATACCTACCTCAGTTGCAAAACTAAGGCTTGAAGATCCCCGAGACAGGAGCCTCTACTTGGCACCTGTCACATCTTGTGCAAAGGACAAACGATGGGACCAGTGAACCCCAGTGGGAATTCACCCACAAACAAGTATATCTTTTGCTATAAAAAACACTGTAGAGTGGCCTAGGAACAGCATTCTCAGTGTGTGACCGTGAGTGCAATTGAGGCTTCAGTGGACAAAGAACATGTTACTTTCTGTTAACATAATACACTGAGGACTACAGTTGCCTCCTGGGACCTCAGGGATGGGGGTTGGGGTTGTTGGTTCAAGGATGACACTCCTCAGCAATACCACAATTAAAGAAGGTTTGAGAACTTTATATGAATGGTGTAACCAAAAACATAAAAGTAAAAATGGCATAGCTGTTTGCATGGGACCATCAACATCCTCCAGTGTGCGCTCTCGCTCTCTCTCTCTCTCTCTCTCTCTCTCTCCCCCCACCCCACCCCCCACCCCCCCCGCAGACGTGGATGAGTGTGAACGGGAGGACAACGCAGGCTGCGTGCATGACTGTGTCAATATTCCTGGTAATTACCGGTGTACCTGCTACGACGGATTCCACCTGGCACATGACGGACACAACTGTCTGGGTGAGCTAGCGATCGAGCGAGGGCTGGTGGGGGTAGGGGGGTGGGGGGAAGGAGCTGTTTTCAGTGTGTCTTGGGCAAGCAGGAAGAAAAGCGGTCAAAAAGAGATCCGTCCTTTCAGGAGAGCAAGGAGAGCCTGCCCTTTGAGGCTGGCCAGGGAGGGCGACACAGTCTGGCTGTTGGCTGTTGAGCATGGGAGTGGGGTGGGGCACTGCTGGAAGCGTGCGTGCTTGTGTATGCTGGGTTTAGCGCCATGTGTGGGGAGGATGAGTTAGCTTCAGACACATCTGAATCTGCTACTGAGAACCTATGGGGCTTTGAGCCAGTGAACTAGCCTCTCCAGATCTCAGATTCCTCATCCCTCAACTGCACGGGGGTGGGGTGGGGGTGGCAAGTGTTAGAGTCGGGGGCAAGTGTTAGGGTGGGGGGCAAGTGTTAGGAGCCTTCTAAAGCCCCTAAGTGTGGAGCTCCTCAGGAACATGTGTATACAAAGCCCTGTGCAGCTTTAGCACAGAGCAGGTGCTGAGGCAGGAGCATGGTTGCTAATGCAGCTAGCAGTGCTCCCTGAGCCCTGGGCGACACCCCTGTCCCTTGCCTCTCTTCCTGTCTCCAGTCCCATCCTCTCCAGTTCGGAGCCTGAGTCTGGAGATAGAGTCCCTGGGATGCTGAACTGGGCTTCAGCCAGTCATCTCTGAGTCACTCAGACCATGTCAGAGTTTTCCCCTACGTGGAAAATCTGAAGCTAACAGGATTTGAGATTTGGGGTCCTCTCTCAAAGGACTGATATATGAGACAGCAAAGGAAAGAGCGGTGATGGCCAGATGTGATTGGTTGGATGCACCGTGGCCTAGGAGCCCCCTTGCTGCATAGCTACACATGTCCACCACAGCCACCGTCTACCCGGGTCCCTGGCAGGACATTCCCAGGGGCTGCCTCCCCTCGCCCCTCCACTACTATGGAAGAGCCCAGACGTCTCTCTCTCTCTCACACACACACCCATCACCCAAGAGACTATTTAGGGATTGAAGTCCTGTGTACAGGATGGGGTGCCCACGGGACTGTGAATGCCATCTCTAGTTCTTTGACCTCCATTGGGTCCCAACCCCAACTATCACCAAGACAAGAGAAAGAGCTGGTGCTGTCTGAGTTACAAAAGTCTGTTTAGGTGAGGGTTCATAGCCTCAACCACCCCTCTAGCCCTTGAGAAAACGCCAAGAAAACATATGGACCTCAGCTTCCCAGGGAGAAGTAGGGGACTGCAGGGAAGCGGCCAGGATAAAGACAGAGTCCAGATGTAGATGTGAGACTCCGGGGCGAGTTTGGCTCTAGTGGTGGTGACTTCGGGGCACCCTATTGTTTCTCCTCTACCATCCAGGGTGTGGCCTGGCCATCTTCCCCACCCTTCCACGACACATTGCCAGGCTTTGTTTTGTTAAACCAAAATAGGAGAACAGCTAGGGAACGTGGCAGTGCGCCCAGGCCTGGGGGAAGTTGTGGCCAGTTCTTGCCCCAGGAGGAGCATTCTCGCCATCTTTGGCACCTCGGCCATACTGCTATCTGAGGAAAGAGCCATTTCCAGGTTCCCTGATTACTGGCTGCTCATCGGAGCCAGCCAGCGCCTCTGGTGTGACTAGTGTGACTAGTGTGACTGGCGTGACTAGCGTGACTAGTACCCATTCTTGTCTTCACCGCCATTCCTCTATTCTGGCTTCTCTCCTGACCTCTGCGCTCAGGCCCAGGGTTTGTGTGTATAGGCGTTTGCACGATTGTGTGTCTGTGCACCACACACGTGCCTGTGGAGGCCAGAAGACGACACCGGGTTCCTTGGAACTGGAGTTTCAGGCAGTTAGCCGCCATGTGGGCCCTGGGAATAGATCGCAGGTCTGAGGGGTCAGACCCAGCCTCTATCTTACCCACCCTACGTGAGCTCTGGACAAAGGTGCCTCTTTACACTACACTCGGGGAAGTTTTAGCTGACAAGGGATGAGGAGTGCGTGCCCACGCGCACACACACATACGTGCATTCTTCAGTCTGCCCTCAGTCTGTGCTGCTGCTGCCACAGTCCCACCAACACCCCCCCCCCATCTTCACAGACGTAGACGAATGTGCGGAGGGCAACGGTGGCTGCCAACAGAGTTGTGTTAACATGATGGGGAGCTATGAGTGCCACTGCCGAGAGGGCTTCTTCCTCAGCGACAACCAGCACACCTGCATCCAGCGGCCGGAAGGTCAGCCATGGCCTCTGAGGGCCCCGGGCTTCTCTTCCCAGTTCTCCCTCTGCACTCCCCGTCCCACACTCTAGACTCCTATCCTTCACCTCACTCACAGCCTAAGGGCTCCGTGCTTAGACACTGTATTAGAGACAAATCTAGGGGGTGGAACCGGGACCTGCCCAGGGTAGAATCGAAGCCACTCTGGGGCATTCTCTGGTCCAGCGGCAAGGTGATGCGAGTTCCTGTATGTGAGCACTGGACTGTAAGCTGCTGCTTCTCTGGGATAGCCTCACGTGCATCCCCTTGCATAGCCTGGGCCAACGGCTCATTCCATCATAGAACCATGATATTCTGAGAGCAGCGGCTTGGTCCTGTCTGCCTTTGGGTCCCTGTCACCTAGCATGCTTCCCTGCTTAATAAAATTTGTGGCCTTGCCAGGTGTGGTGGTGCACACCTTTAATCCCAGCACTTGGGAGGCAGAGGCGGGAGGATCTGTGAGTTCAAGGCCAGCCTGGTCTACAGAGTGAGTTCCAGGAAAGCCAGGGCTGTACAGAGAGACCAACCTTGTCTCAGTCTGATGGCTGCTTATCTCCTCAGTGTAAGCTCTCTGGGGGAAGGGATCCTGTTGTAGTTTTTCTGGGTTCCTCCTAGACCCTGAGAGTGTCTGAGTGGCAGGCTCAGCAGATCCTTAGTGTCCATAGCCACAACTGGTTCCACCCTGTTGAGGCTTCCTGCGCGGACGGAGCCTCAGCCTCTCTCCTCCCCTTTTAGAAGGGATGAACTGCATGAACAAGAACCACGGCTGTGCCCACATCTGCCGGGAGACTCCCAAGGGGGGCATTGCCTGTGAATGCCGCCCTGGCTTCGAGCTCACCAAGAACCAGCGGGATTGTAAATGTGAGAGACATGAGGGCAGGGGAGTGGGGGATGGGAGGGTGTGGGGCCTCAGTAGCCAGAGGGCAGGGAGGAAGAAAGAGGACTGGGGGCAGGCGGGCACAGCAAAGGAAAGGGTGGCATTCCTGCCTTGCAGACCTGCAGCATGAGGGACAAGCAGGCTGACTTGTCTCCTCCCTGTGCAGTGACCTGCAACTATGGTAACGGCGGCTGCCAGCACACATGTGATGACACGGAGCAGGGTCCCCGGTGCGGATGCCACGTCAAGTTTGTGCTCCATACGGACGGAAAGACATGCATTGGTGGGTGAGGCCAGGGAACAACTCAAGCCACTTGTGACAGGGTTGGGGTGGGGGCTGGGGACTGCAGGGGAAGAGACCCCAGGGGGTTCTAGATGCCGGATAGTGTTACTAATGTGGGAATGAAGACCAATAAGAGGACAGGTTGAAGGACCACTCTGAGAGACTAAGGGGCACAGCTGACTGTCTGCCCTCCCCAGGAGTCTCACCCTCCCCTTCCTCCCACGCTGAAGCCTCACTAGATCAGGAGCCATTAGCAGAGGTGCTGGTCACCCAGGGCTGAGGGATAGCTTGAGGCATTCTGCGACGGTCAGCTGAGCAGTTGACCCAGGCTCTGGTTGACTAGCGTGGTGAGGGGAAATTACCACAGCCAGTGTCCACTGTGGAACTGGTGCCAGGACACAGTACTTGTTTCCAGAGCAGTTAGCCTTGGGCTGAATAAATAGGGTGGCTCCAATCCTCCCTCCCTCTTTACCCCAGCAAACCCCTTCCTACCCCTCACCTGATGCCCCAGGCCCACCTCCCACCCAGCATCCAGTGATACTGGCTCCGCTGTGCCTGTGGCTGCCCACACCCCTCACTTGCTGTAGCCTTCCCTCTGTCTTAAGCCTGAAACCCTTCCCCTGAGTTCCTAGGCCTGACCTGAGTCTCCAGGCACCCTGAATGAGCTAAGTCCTTAAAGTTAACGTTGAATTCTTTCCATTGCTATTTCTTCAGTGGTGAGAGGGCTGAGAAGGTGTCTCCTTAGAGACCTGGGAAATGGAAGGAAGGGTTCTGGCTAGGGGTGAGGCAGGGTCTCAATCCAGTCAGAGGTAGCTGTGCTTGCTCTGTGGTACTGGTGTCTATGGAGGCGTGTGTCTGGCGAGCCACACAGGCTGAGGAGGGGAAGGTGGGCAGAGCGGCTCTGTGAAGCCCCGTGTGTCCAAGGCAAATTCAGGTTGAGAACTGGTCCGTCCCTTGCCCCTCGTCCTCTTCTCTGCAGCCACAGCACAGGGGAGCAGATGGGCTCCAAGGGTACACATGGCTTCTGAAGGCCGCTGAAGTCCAAGCTCTCTTGCTGTGCTCTCTTACTCTTCAAAGACCCCAAGACAGGCTGAGGCCTTCCTGTTGCTTCTCTGACTGCTGTTCTGGCTCCTCTCTTGTTCTCCTGACAGGGCTAGTTCTGCTTTGCAAGCCTCCCACCACCCCTCGGACACACTCACATAGCCTCAGATTCTTCCAGAAGGAGCTGCATGTGGTCCCTAGGGTGAAGATGCATGAGGCAGGATAGAGGCCCTGTGGGGAACGAGGCGTGGTTCCCCTGGGTCTCCGTTCTAATGTTCTCAAACATGGCTGCTTTTTGAAAGTGCCCTTATCAAGCTTGACCTCTCTAACCCGAGACCCACTGAGTCCTCTGGGCAGAGCAAGTGAGGCTGCTCCCTCTCCTTCCTTCTCTAATGGCCCCGAGGGAAATAAGCCTACCTGCCTTGGACTCCATTTTTCTTGGCAGGAGGAAATGCCACTGGGGTTGTGGGACACGCGGCATGAGTGGGGAGAGGGGAGTGTAGTTAAACCAGAAAGGATCTGAGAGATGGCGAAAGGCGAATCTTGACCTCTTGTGCCAGCTTTGCCTGCTGTGCTATGTGGGGTTGGACCCACGGCTGCTCTCTCAGAGACCCAGTGTCTCTGTTTCATGGTCCCCTGATTTCTCTGAGGGGACCAGGCAGGACAAGGCTGAGGAATGATCTAACTCGGAATCCCTGGAATCACTACACGGGGCTAGTGGTTTGGAGCGTCAGGGTGGAGGGTGCCGGGTGGGCCCTGCCCCGCATCTAAACGGCTCTTTTACAATGTCAAACAGGGGAAAGACGGCTAGAGCAGCACGGGCCCACTCAGGCCATTTCTAATGGTAAATATGTCTGCTCTGTGCTTGCACTCACCGGCTTGCTAGGGAAGGGCTAACCCGCTGGGGCTCCCACTAACCGCATGCCCAGCAGGGCTCTCCTGGCAGTGTGGGCTTTGGACCCATCAGGTGGGCCTAGGAAGCTTCATGCTGGTCATTTTCCTGGTCCCTGGCTCGCCTTCCTCTTGTGCCTCCTCTGCCTCTCATCGCCCCAGTGCCTTCCAGCTATCTGCACCCCTCGGTCCCTGCAGCCAGTGCCATCTTGCTCAGTCCCCACTGTACCATTGAGATAAGGTGTGTCAGAGTTGGAGGCCATGCTCTCTGTGGGTTACCCTTCTTGGGTTCCTTCCACTAGTACGTCACCCAGCATCAGCTGGTGATTTCTACCTGGCTCTGGGTTCAGTAGACCTGAGTCTGGATCCTGGCTCTGCCATGTCCTCACCAGCCAGTCTCAAGTGAGCTCCCATCTTCTCTGACCCTCTCTGCCCTCTTCAGGAGGGGAGTGACAGTCTTTCTGATAATGAAAACAGCATGTGGCCCGGGCACAAAGGACAGGGCAGGGCGAGCTGTGTCCCTGCACTCAGCTGCTGTCCTGCAGAGCTGGGCAGCTCTGCCTGGCTTCTTGGTCCAGCCTGGGGTGAATACCATGCCAGTTCTGTTTGCACCCATCCTGGGTGCTTCAGAGGATCTACACATAGTATCTTGCCCCTCACTGTGCTAATCCGGCCTTGGGAGCCATCTCTCCATACTTAAAGTACTTTTGGGAGTCTGGACTTGAGCTCCTCGTGGTGTGGGAGACCAGGGCAGGCCAAGGACTGCCAGGCAGAGGTGGGCTTCTTTTGGAGCCCTGGCACACTGTCTGCTTTGGGGATAAGGGTGGGCCCAACGCCTCTTCTCTCTTGTCGCATGGCGGCCTTAGGATGCCAATGGGAGATGCCTGATGCCCGGGACAAACCACAGCACTCGGGTCCCTGTGCCAGGCTCTTGCTCTCCTGGGGCTGATGGCTTCCCCTGAACTCACTCTCCAAAACAACTGTTTAAGTCTGCTCTCCTCCTGCTCTGGCCTCTCAGCTGACTGAGCTGACTAGAGAGACTTAGCTGAACAAGGCTCTGAGCTTCCTCTTCTATGTCTTCTCTCTCTCTCTGTCTCTCTCTCTCTCTCTCTCTCTCTCTCTCTCTCTCTCTCTCTCTGTCTGTCTGTCTCTCTCTCTCTCTGGATTCTTCTCCCCACCCGCCTGCACAACATTAACATTATCTCCTCAGCCGGGAACCAGAGAGCCAGCGTGTTTCCAGGTAGCTGCGAGGGTAGGGGAGGAGTCTAAGGAGGCCGACCCAGGGATGCAGTGATGGGCAGCCCTTGGTGTCCTGAGACACTCTTGCCACCGGCCTTTTAGGAGACTGTCCACCACGAATGCCGACCCCCTGCCCCCCATCCCCAAGATAGGAGGAAACTGGTCTGCCCCCTCTGCTCCCTGACAGGCCTTAGGACACTAATGCTGCTCGGTGCCCAGGACAAGCTCTCTTAGCTTTCATCTCCTGCTCCCCTCCCCCAGCCCCCAGCACATTCCTGCCTGACAGCTCTGGCTTGTACCTGCCTCACTGCTGCCCACCTTGTTTCAATCAAGTCGGGGGCAGGGATGACGAGGGATCGCTTCCTGCACTTGTGAGGGGTGGGCGTCCAGGAGGAAGGGGAAGCTGGAGCTTCTGCTTTAATGCTCCTGCTGAGCCCCTTGAGGTGGCTGAGGCCTCTCCCCAGGCCTTTGCTGCCTGAGTTCTGCTAGGCTAGTAACCCTATCACCACCCACACCTCCCTCAACAGAGACCTGTGCCGTCAACAACGGAGGCTGCGACAGTAAATGCCACGATGCAGCAACCGGTGTCCACTGCAGCTGCCCTGTGGGTTTCATGTTGCAGCCAGACAGAAAGACCTGCAAAGGTGAGGCCTCAAAGACAACAGGGACACGGGAGACCTCTGCCAAAGGGAGATGAGAAAGAGTTCCTATGTGGCCGCATCTCTTTACCGCCCTTCTTACAAAGGACCCTGGGACAGAGCTAAGGGTGTCTCCTGTCAGCCTTTCCCACCTCAGCTCAAAGGGCACAGAAGTCCAGCTGCCACTCTGCTGCCTCCTGGCCTGGTCTCCCTTGTTCCCTCTCTCACCCCTGCCCCTGTATTGTGTATCCTGAGCCATGGGCCGTTTAACTTTTCAACCTGCATCCCTCAGATCTTCCCAGCGGGTCTGGGATAATCTGTCCTAGGAAGCTTAGACGCTTCGGTCCTCCATGCTGTGGTGCCAGGCCTCCTCCACTGAACCTGGCTCATAGGTGCGCTGCAGAGACTGATGAGCTGTGCCGCACGCACGGGAAGAATCTGCCCTGGGGGACCCTTTTGGCTTAGCTCACTGACTTCCACTCCTACCCTCCCCATTCTGTCTCCCCTCCTGCCAGTTAGCTGGGATTTGGGGGAGCTGGGACGGAAAAGGGAAAGGGGAGCCACCATTTTACAAACGCTGACTCATCACTTCCGTGTCCTCTGGTTGGGAGGAGTGGGGACTGAGTAGAGCTGGGCTCCCTCTTTGTGTCTTTTGGCCCAACTGCAGCAGGAGGGGGTGGGGGGCAGCAGGTCAGTCAGCCGCAGTTGAGAGGTTTCCTGCTGAGAAGGGCTGTTGACAGGTAGGCCAAGAGTGAAGTCCCTGCCCCTCCCCTCCACAGTGGTGAGTAGCCTGGGTCCTGTCTGCCACCAGCCTGGGGAACTTGACCTCAGGAAGGAAGCTGCCCACCCCCCTTTCCCTTAAGTACCAAAAGCTGCCAGGCTCTGAGCCTCTCCAGACTGCCCCAGTCCAGTCCCCTGCCTGGCCCTCATCTCTCCCTCTCTCTTAGAAGCCCTCTCTACCCAGCCTCTTCAGGCCAGCCCCTCCTCCCTGAAGGCTGCCCCTTTACAGCAGGTCTCTTCAGGCTCTCCACATGACCAGGGCCCGCAGCCTTTGTGACAGGAAAGCAGAGCCCTCCCTACAGACTTGGGAAAGGCTGTCAGCTGGAGAGTAAGGGATGTGGACCAGCCCGGAGCTCACTGGGCCACCTGCTCCCATAACTCTAGACGGCTGTCCCCTGTTGGCTTAGGTGGTTCTTGAACTCAGCTTCAGAAGAGATGGTGTTATTAATAGCCAAACAGGGAAGACATGGAGACAGAAGGTGACAGCCAAGTTAAAAGGGACAGGCCAGGGCCCTCCTTGATTTTCCTTGTCTCTGTGAGGAAGAGATGCTGTCTCCTTTGCCCCAGCCTTCAATATTGTCCTTCATTCTATTCTGTCTGCTCCCCAGACATAGACGAGTGTCGCTTAAACAACGGGGGCTGTGACCACATCTGCCGCAACACAGTGGGCAGCTTTGAATGCAGCTGCAAGAAGGGCTACAAGCTTCTCATCAACGAAAGGAGCTGCCAGGGTGAGCAGGCCCGCGCCCGCCCGGGGAGAGCTTCAGGGGTGCCAGAGTCCAAGCGACCTAGTAGACACGGGAGCGTCTCTATGGGCAGGGCTACACTGCAGACAGACGACAGGAGTCCTTCCTTCCTGCAGACCAGCTCCATGCTGAAGCCCACAGCTGCCAAGGGGTGAAAGAGCTTTCCCCACAGTCTAGATTTCCCTAGTAGTGTGGGCTGCTACCACAGCTAGGTTCCCCAAGCCATGGCATGGCCCACAGGTTCTAGACTCTGACAGAAATCCCATGCTGGGCCATGGTGGTGCACCTTTAATCCCTGCACTTGGAAGGCAGAGACAGGTAGATCTCTGTGAGTTCGAGGCTAGCCTGGTCTACAGAGTGAGTTCCAGGATGGCCAGGACTACACAGAGAAACCCTGTATTGAAAAAAACAACAAACAAAAACCCAAAACCCCAGACAAAGGGCACAGAGGGAGTTGTCTGTGCTCCACACAGATCTGGAGTTAGTCCCAGGTCTTTCAGCAGTAGAGTCCTTCACCTGAGCATGGTCAGGTGAAGACAGACTCAGTGGTTTGAATCCTTGCTGTTCCAGATATAGATGAATGCTCCTTTGATCGAACCTGTGACCACATGTGTGTCAACACCCCGGGAAGTTTCCAGTGTCTCTGTCATCGAGGTTACCTTCTGTATGGTGTCACTCATTGTGGGGGTAAGCCAGCAAGCTCACACCTTCCTTCCCAGCCCCTTGCTTCTTCACACTCCAAATGTCTGTGCTTGTAATGATAAACCCTTGGGTGCATATGTCATGTCTACATCCAACAAGATAAAATAGAAGGCAGCTTCCAAAAGCCAGCTGGGAGACAGGGTACCAGAGAACAGCATCCCGGAAGCAAGATTTTGTTTGAGGGTTTCACGAATCTCAGGATGGCTGTAAACACACATGTGGCCAGAGGTGACCCTGAACTCCGATCCTCCTGCCTTCGCTTCTCAAGGGTTGCGAATGCAAGTGGCACACCCCCATGCCAGACTGTGCCTCCTAATTCTATCCTGAATGCCCTTCGCTGTTCCCAGAGACCCCCCTCAGTCTCTAGCCCAATGAGAGGGTAAGAGAGGATGGCTCTGAAACCTTGGTCTGGTTGGATTGGCCCCTGCTCAGCAGTAACACTGACTGGGGATGTAGAGAAGGGAGAGAAGTTTGAGCTCTTCACAGCCCAGAGAACCCTGTAATGTGTTTGTGAGAATGTTACCGTGAGACCTACCTGCCTCACAGATTGTAAATACATAGTAATCTCTATAAGGTACTCCCCATGCATAACTCAGCTCCTCACAGCCCAGTCCCTGGCTCTTACTACGCCACCACCACTGGCAGTCTGATTTCCGACTCCTCCCACAGATGTGGACGAATGCAGTATCAATAAGGGAGGCTGCCGCTTTGGCTGCATCAACACCCCTGGCAGCTATCAATGTACCTGCCCAGCAGGCCAGGGCCGCCTTCACTGGAACGGAAAGGATTGCACAGGTGTGTGGCGCCCTCTGCTGGACAGACCTGGCAATGCTGTTTCGGGGGAAGGTGCGAGGGGGAGAAGGGTGGGAACGCATGCAGCTGGGTTAGACATGACATTTCTGGTTTAAAAAGTGCCCGGTCTCCTGGGCACGTAGAGTCTCTTTTCCACATTAGCCGTCTGAGGGCAGGTACACAAGGTTTGCACCATATTCTCAGACCTTGTTCCCTTCCTAGAGCCGGTGAAGTGTCAGAGCAGCCCTGGAGCCTCGAAAGCCGTGCTCAGCTGCAACCGCTCGGGCAAGAAGGACACCTGCGCCTTGACCTGTCCCTCCCGGGCCCGGTTCTTGCCAGGTATGTGGGAGGGACGGGGCTTTGGGGAGAAGGGAAGGCAGACTGGCTGTCGGCAGCTTCCCTGTCTGCCCCCCCCCCCCGGGTTCCTCCAACCATTGGGGGTGAGGCGGGTCAGAGCTGTGATAGCCCCTTCTCTCAGAGCCAGAGACCGGGTTCACCGTGAGCTGTGGTACCCCGAGCCCCAAAGCTGCTCCAGCCCGAGTGACCCACCCTGGGAACAGCACCATCTCCGGCTCCTGCCATGGTGAGCACCAGAAGCCCTCCTCTCTCCCCCGACGCCACAGTTCTCCTCATCCCTGGCCTGACTTTCCCTCCTGTGCTCCTCTGTGACTCTGTAGCTCTGCCGCCTGGCTCTATCTATTAGTCTCCTGTCTGTTACCTTGGCTCCCACGGTCCTGCTCCCCAGCTAAACCTACTGCTTAGCTTGGAGCCGCCTCCCACAGCAAGCCACCCCAGGCCCCGAGCTGTGCTGAGCTGCTTTTGCCCCTCTAGAGGCCGCGGTGCTGCCAGTCAAGCAGAGGGCCTCCTTCAAGATCAAGGACGCCAAATGTCGCCTGCACCTTCGAAACAAAGGCAAAGCAGAGGAAGCCGGCAGAGTCCCGGGGCCAGGTCCGGACCGTCCTCCCTTGGCTCCCACCAAACCCTCCCCCCCTCTCAGCCCCCTGCCTCCTTCTGTCAGCAATTCACCAGTACCCTGAGCTGTGGACAGAAATGGGGGAAGCTGTTGTAGGCCAAGGCCCAGGAAGTCCCCCGTCATTTCCTCCCACCAAGTAAACTAGCCGAGGAGAGGGTTGGTTGGAGGCAGAGGGGGCTCAGGGTTGTCTGGGGAGAACGGAGAAACGAGAGCAGGAGGGGAAACTCGGCTGCAGTGGGAGCTACAGTCTGAGGTTGACAAGGCCTCTGTTTCTAGGTGGTGCCCCCTGCTCTGACTGCCAGGTCACCTTCATCCACCTGAAGTGTGACTCCTCTCGGAAAGGCAAGGGCAGACGGGCCCGGACCCCTCCTGGCAAGGAGGTTACCCGACTCACCCTGGAATTAGAAGCTGAGGTCAGAGCAGAAGAAACAACAGGTGGGCCTAGGGACATTGTTGGGTGGAGGGCACATAGCCTGGATCCAACAGAGAGAGGCCACGGGAAGGGGGCTCCTGAACTCTGGGCCTGTGTGACGGAAGCAGCAACCGCAGTGCTGCCCCGTCCGCTGTCTTCAGCCCTGACCTCTCTCCTCTCTGACTCACACAACCGCCCTTCACCAGCGGGCTGTGGGCTGCCTTGCCTCCGACAGCGGATGGAGCGGAGGCTGAAGGGGTCTCTGAAGATGCTCAGAAAGTCCGTCAACCAGGACCGCTTCCTGCTGCGTCTGGCAGGCCTTGACTATGAGCTAGCCCACAAGCCAGGCCTGGTGGCTGGGGACCGAGCAGAGCTAGTGGAGGTCTGCCGCCCCGGGCAGCACCGAGCGGGCACCAAGTGTGGTAAGAGAGCTGGGAGGCGAGGGCGTGGGGAGTCGGGGAGGCCCAACCTGGCCCTGGCTCAGAGCAGAGCAGGACCCCGTGCCTTAGGTGAAGCTCTCAAAACATGAGGTAGCGAAGGCCCTCCTGCCCATGGGCCTCCTTTCCCCGTCCCAGGGAAATCTAGGACACCAGGCAGGGCCAGCAGTTCTGCACACAGATTCGACACCCCTCTCTCCAAGCAAGATTCTGTTCAGTCCCTAATACATCTCCCATGTCCGGAGGAGTGGGAAGGGGAGTCTTAGGCCTGGGTGGTGGGAGATGGGGGTGGCTAGCGCGGCCGACTCTCCCTCAGTCAGCTGCCCGCAGGGAACGTATTACCACGGCCAGATGGAGCAGTGTGTGCCATGCCCAGCGGGCACCTTCCAGGAGAGGGAAGGGCAGCTCTCCTGCGACCTTTGCCCTGGGAGTGATGCCCACGGGCCTCTTGGAGCCACCAACGTCTCCACGTGTGCAGGTGCCAGGGGAATGAACAACACAGGATGGGCTAGGGTGGGCACTGGGATGCCCATGGGCATGGGATTTCCCAAAGGGCAGGCCCAGGCTCCAGGCCAGACTCCTAGTTGATGTCCTGTTTGTATGCCTCTGTTCCCCAAGAATGGGTGACCCCATGTAGTGACTCAGGACCAACCCCATCAGAGTTGGGCCCTTGCTTCATTGCAGGTCAGTGCCCACCTGGTCAACATTCAGGAGATGGGTTTAAACCCTGCCAGCCATGCCCACGTGGCACCTACCAGCCTGAAGCAGGCCGAACCCTGTGCTTCCCCTGTGGCGGAGGCCTCACTACCAAGCACGAGGGGGCAGTCTCCTTCCAGGACTGTGACACCAAAGGTGAGCAGGTTATTTAACCCCCAGGGCCTCCCTGTCCTTAGCTGCCCCCCACAAATCTCCAAGCCCCTCCACAGGCCTGGATAAGTTATCCTACCATCTATCCCTGAAAGGGACGACCCAGCTGCCTAACTATGCATGGTCTTGTTCTCCGTGCCGCCCTTTGGGCCAGACCTGGGGATACAAAGTGACTAACACCCGTCCTCCCCCTCCCCCGCCCAGAGTACACTGCAGACTGGGTGGCCATTCCCCTCCACCCCCCTAGTGAACTCCTGTATCTGTCTGACACTGCTCAGGGCCTGCTGGAAGAGGAGGGTGCTATAGCCAGTCACTCTGGAAAGCCTCTCTTCCCTGGCCTTAGACTATGGCTGGGAAAGGTAGGAACTCTGGAAGGAACTTGGGAGTCTTTGATGTCTGGGTTCTCCATTTACAAATGCATCTGCCTATGCACGGCCCAGATGCCCACTCCCCTACCATCTTAGCTTCTGCCGTCCTCTTTCTTGCCTGCAGTCCAGTGCTCCCCAGGCCACTACTACAACACCAGCATCCATCGCTGTATCCGCTGTGCTGTGGGCTCCTACCAGCCAGACTTCCGTCAGAACTTCTGCACCCGCTGCCCAGGAAATACAAGCACTGACTTTGATGGCTCTACCAGCGTGGCACAGTGCAAGAGTATGTGGCAGGCCAGGCTATGAGAAGTGGAGAGAGATCTTAGAGCCATGTGCATGGAAAAGGGGGGGGGGCAGCAATGGTAAACCAGCAGTGAGTGGGCAGGTGGGCAGCCAGGTTCCCATAGGCCAGCTGTCAGGATGAGGCCTGTAGCATCCTTTCAGATATAGGAAGGGCAAGAAGGATGGTGAACCAGCATGGCTCACCATCTATGTCTGTCCTCCACCCTCAAGCTCTTCGGCCTGCTCAACATGGCTCCCCACTGACTGTCCATCTCTCTCTTGCTCTCTCCACTGGGGTGTGGCCACAGATCGTCAGTGTGGCGGGGAGCTAGGTGAGTTCACTGGCTACATCGAGTCTCCCAACTACCCGGGCAACTACCCAGCCGGTGTGGAGTGTATCTGGAACATCAACCCCCCACCCAAGCGCAAGATCCTCATCGTGGTCCCAGAGATCTTCCTGCCATCCGAGGACGAGTGTGGGGACGTCCTGGTCATGAGAAAGAACTGTGGGTGCCTGCAGAGCTGACTGGGGGATGGGCAGTTGGAATCTGGCGGGGGGGCGGGGGTGGGGGAAGAGCTGGGGCAGTGGAGTTGGGAACCAATGAGAACAGATCCGAGGGGAGCCTTGGGGGACAGAAACCAGCACAGGATGCGACATGTGGGACAGGTTGGGTGGACAGCAGTGAAGAAGCTGGGGCTGGGGTGCCCGTGCTGCTGCCTGCCTGACTAACCCTTGCCTTTCTGCTGCTCCCATCTCGGAAAGGTCGACTTTAATGCATATGTGATCATGCAGTAGTCAGCCTTGCAGACTAAACCCAGGGACAGTGGTAGAGGGTGTGTGCAACTAGCTGTGTGTTTACGGGGGAGCCTCTGTCAGAGTGCCCTCACAGCCCCGATGCTCTTCTGACCTGATGCTTGCCTTGCCAGCCTCCCCATCTTCCATCACCACTTACGAGACCTGCCAGACCTATGAGCGGCCCATTGCCTTTACGGCCCGTTCCAGGAAACTCTGGATCAATTTCAAGACCAGTGAGGCCAACAGTGCTCGAGGCTTCCAGATTCCCTATGTGACCTACGATGGTGAGAAAGGGCAGGAGGGGTGGAGAGGTGGGCAGGTCTTGTGAGTTCCCGCGCTCAGCCCCCAACCCTGTTGACTTCACAGAGGACTATGAACAGCTGGTGGAGGACATAGTGCGTGACGGCCGGCTCTACGCCTCTGAAAACCACCAGGAGATCCTAAAGGTAAGCCAGCGTTCACTGCGGTGCTGACGTGCATGGGCGGGCTCCAGTGTGCAAGCCAATTGCTAAGTGCCAGCATGCCTTTCTGCTCCTGGCTCTGTGAGGTGTGCGCTTTCTTCACTGCCGATTTCCAGATGAGAGAGGAAAAGAGTTTGCCCCATGATAGGCCTGGGCTCTGAACCCCGCTCACAGACACAGTGTCAGCATGCTGCATCACCCTAGGGGAGGACAGGAAACGCCCCTGCCTCGTCCATCATGAGACGCAGAGAGGGTAAACTGTACTTTTTTGAGACAGAGTCTTAATAGTCCAGGCTGGCCTTGAACTCTGGGTTCCCCTGTGTCCGGCTCCTAAGTGCTGGGTGAGATTACAGGCCCAGAGGAAAAGAACCATTTCTATCGTTGAGGAACAAACACAACGCTGGGTGTGGATCCCGATTTGAGTCTCCCCTGGCATGATGGTGCTCACCTTTGACCCCATACTTGGGAGGCACAGGTGGGTGGGTCTCCAAATGTAAGGCCAGTCTGGTCTGTATGTGAAGTTCTAGGCAGCCAGGGATGCACACTGAGATCCTTCCAACTACTTATTTTTACTTCCCTGTTTTTAATTATGGCTATTTGTACAGATATGTGCATGGAAGGGCTAGGACGCCAGAGGTGTCAGATGCCCCTGGGGATGGGGTTGCAGGCAGTTGTGAGCCACCCGATATGGGTGCTGGGACCTAAACTCACATCCTTTGCAAGAACAGTATATGCTCTTAATCTCTGAGCTGTCTCTCCAGCCCTGAGCCATTGTTTCAAGTCAACTGTATCTGGGTGTGATAGTGCACACATATGGCCCCGATTGACTATTCAGGAGCTGAAGTGGAAGGAACACGCTGGACTCCATCTCAGACAGGGAACCAAACACACTGTGTATCTCACAATGCAGTGCAACCACCCTGGAGCTGGTGCTGCACACCTTTGATCTCAGTACTTGAGAGGGAGAGGCAGGAGGATCTCTGTGAGTTCTAGGTCAGCTTCAGGCCAGCCCTAGCCACAGAGTGAGACTGTCTCAAAACAAGGACAGTACAGTACAACTGTCTTGATTAGAGTGGAGTTAAGAGGCTGGAAGCCCCAACTATCTTAGAACTCTTTGTGTGCAGCCTAGAAGCCAGGAGATTCAGTGTTAGTTCGGTTGGGTCTCTGAGGGCATGGGGGGTTGTGCGTGTGTATGGGTCATGGGAATCAAACTGAGCTTGTCGGGCTCGGTGGTAGGGGCCTTTCCTGATGAGTCACCTCAGCAGCCCCTAGAGAGGAGTTTGAGGGTACAGTGCCTGGTACTGTAGAGAGGCGGGCTGGAGACGCCCATGAGGAAGGGTTTGAAAGCAGTGGTTGGATGACCAAGGAATAGTGCAGGCTAGTGAGCATGGCAGTAGCCTGGTATGTTTGGACACCGAGACTGCTGTCATTCCACGGGGGAGGAAGAGAAGACGGAAGCAGGCACAGATGGCATAACAGCTAGCATGTCACACGAGTGACCTGACTCTTATTGTGAGTGAGGAAAGAAAGAAACAGGCTGGGGTGTAATCAGTTGCAGAGAAATGTTTGTAGGCACAAGGCCCTGGTGTGGCTCCTGGCACTAATTACTGTCATCATTATAAAAAGAATAAACTTTCATCAGACATGATAGCACCTGCCTGGGAGCCCAGCTACAGGAGCGGCTCAAATGCAAGGCTCACCCAAGATAACAGGATCTCGTCTCAGGAGATGAAAACCAGAGAACAGAAAACGTGTTCCAAACACAAAGCAGACTCATTAAACACCCCACGGAGGCTGCTCTGAGGAGAAAAATCTATAGTGGGCCAAGGAAAGAAACATGGAGATCAAGCAAAGGCCTAGTGGCTCACACCTCTGATCCTAGCTATTCAAAAGGCTGAGGCAGGAGGATGGCATGTTGTAGGTCATTTGGAGCAACAAAGCAAGTTTAAGGCCAGTTTGAGCAACATAGTGAGACACCATCTCAAGTAACAAGAATGTTGAGAATACAGCTTGATAGTAGACTCGCTAATGCAGAAGAAAAGAATCTAAGAGAACTGGGTTGTACCAATAGGAGAATTACTAACAATAGAACTGCCTAAGGGCTTGAGAATTGGCTCAGCAGCTACGAACATTTGTTACTTCTGGCAGAGGAACGGGGTTCAGTTCCCGGCACCCACACAGTGGCTCACAACCATCCATAACTCTGGTTCCAGGGAATCTGACACACTTCTGACCTCCTCAAGCACCAGGCATGCATGTGGTGCACATACATACACACAGGTGAAATACATACAAAATAAGTAAATCTAGGAGGAAAAAGAAGACCACTAGGCTAGTGTGTATGAGGGCCTGGGCTCCATGGGTTCAACCCTTTAGTATCATGTGAGACAAAGGAGAGGAATAGACCAGCCTTGGAACAGTCCAGGTGAGAGACTGCAGTGGCTTCACCCCGTGTGGCAGCTGTGGGGAGAGCAAGCTGGTCAGATGCGGGGCACATACTGAAGGTGAGCCAACCGTTGGCTGTAGCTGAGAGGACAGGGTGTCATGGATGCCTCCTCAGGCTGGGCCTGAGCAGCAGAGGACTAGACATGTCACTAACTGAGTTTCGGGGCTCTAAAGGAATGGACGGTAGGAACAGGAGGCCAGGGCTCACCTCTGGGCATGCTCAGTGTGAGCCTCTTTGACAGGAAGAGGGGCAGCTCGTCCTCCTCTCCCCACATGCCACTCAAGCTGCCACCTGCCACCCGCTGTCTTCTACAGGACAAGAAGCTTATCAAGGCCTTCTTCGAGGTCCTGGCCCACCCCCAAAACTACTTCAAGTACACAGAGAAACACAAGGAGATGCTGCCAAAGTCTTTCATCAAGTTACTGCGCTCCAAGGTCTCCAGCTTCCTGCGGCCTTACAAATAGTGCCTGTGGGCCCCAGACCCGGGTCTCAGAGCTCCCACCTCCCTGGCCCTCAGAGCTGGCACCCCAACCTCAGACAAGAGACTGTCCTCTCCTCTTGGAGGAGAAATATCACTACACCAGGCACTCTCCCCTTCCGCCTTTCTAGTTACCTTGTCTTCTTTCTGTCTGTCTCCTGGAAGTCACTCAGTGCTGTCTCTGCTCCCCCCAGAGGTGAAGGAATCCACTCCCTCTGTTCCTCTACCATTATAGCTTGGTGCCTTGCTAGCCAGGAGCTCCCCCCCCCCCCCATCAGCCCCCGTGCTCCCCGTAGTTGACTCTTCACAGCCCAGAGTCCTGCCAAAGAAGCCTTTGTCACAGCAGCCTTGTGCCCATGCCAGGCTGCTGGGGCACACAGTTTGAGCCCTGGAGTGTCCACACAGTTGGCCTTTTCATCTGTAGAGCTGGCTGTCACCTGCCTGGGCCTGACTCCATAGGGTTTACAAGTGTTCCATACCAATGAGCAGGCAAACCCCCGCCCACCGGGTAAGGGAGAGCGGCAGGCAGAGAGGCCCCTGGACATACAAGTTCTCAGCTCTGCAGGACAGAAAGCAAGTTTTTAAGACATTGCCCAAAACAGAAAGAAAAAAAAAATGCATCACCTAAAGGAGCTTCCTCCAGAACAAGTGGAAGCCAGCCTCAAACACTAACCCTTTTCTTGCTGGTCCTCCCTGCCTAGCTGTACGTACCTTCACCCTACAAAAGGGCTCCCTGGGGGAGGCCTCCCCCTAGCCCCCTGCTAAGTGCTGTCCTTAATGAAGCCTGGCTGTGGACCCAGCCTAGACCTTGCTCCACAGGTTGTTTTTCCCTTGTAGCCCCAGGTGGCTCGTGGGCTCCACCAAAGAGGACCCCAGCCGGCAGCCTGGAGCGGCCTACCTCTAGCCTCAGGCTGTGGGCGTGGGAGGAATGTGTGAGTGCCCTTGGCAAGCTGCCTGCCCACCCTCTCCACATCTGAGAAGTGCAATCATGTTGAGTCTTTCTGTGTCGTCTAGAGGGAGGGGGGTTGGTTTTTGTTTGTTTCTTTTTCCTCTTAGAATAACCCTATTTATAGCTGCCCAGGAGAGACATGCAGTGCGATGGGGGTGAAGCAACAGCAGTTTGACTGTCAGGGAGCCTTAAGCCTCTGTCCTCCCTGAAGCCACCCAGAACTTCAGAGCCCTCAGCTGTGCAATCCCTCAGAGGCGCCCAAAGCATAGGAGACTAGCTCTGGTAACTTGACAGAGCAAGAGGAAGAGGCTTCCTGACTGAGCCGATCCTGCCTGCCTTGTCTCTCTGGATTCATGGATACAGATGCAGATAGAATCGGTCAGGAATCTTCTGCAAGTAGGGACAACCTCTGTCTTCCCTGCCTTCATGCTCTCTCCTGACACGACACGGAAGGGGACCCGGATAAACTCTAGAGATGGCCAGCGCAGGCTCCCAAGACTTCCGAGAAGGCTGGAGCAGCCTGGAATTGGACAGTACCCATGTATGAAGATGGTGAAGAACGAGAACCAGACATGAGCCTGACACTGGCTACTGCCTCTTGGAGCAGACTTAAGCCTGTTTCGACTACTGTTTTTCAAAAGGAAGAATGGAGCCTGTGCCCAGGCTCAGGCTCTGTGTGTGCTCCACCCTTAACCCAGTTGCTGCCTGTAAAGTCTCCAATTGTTCCTTCTCGTTCCCCCAGGCGTTGGTCCTGGACAGCCACCAACGACTCCTCGGGTCCAACTCTAGGTAACTGCCAAGAGATTCAACTACCGAATAGTCTGATCCCTGCACACACCAGCCAACAGCAGACAAAGCTAGCTTCCTGGATGTGTTAGCCAACACGGTGGGGTTGGAGTGGAGGGCAGAGAAGTATCACAAAGCTGTTGAATGGTTTCATACAAGAAGGATGAGTGAGCATTTAGTGGGGGTGTCTGTGCTTCCCCAGAAGCGCCACAGAACAGCCTGAATGGAGTCTGACCATCCTACTAGAAGCACGGATAACTGGGAGTCCTGCCTCCCAGTGTCTGCCTCTCTGGTGTGGCTTCTCAGAACTCCCTCCCTCCCTGGCTCACCAGACACGCACAGACACTCTAGCCGGTTACTCTATGGCTGATGGGGCCTGCACATAAAATCCATCACATGGAGAGAGCAGGTCACTAGACTTAGCTGATAACAAGATGGATGGAGAGCAAGCACGACTTGCTACTGTCAACCAAGCTGGCAGCAAGGAATCCAGGCAGAGCTGTTATGGAATTTATAGGGGATACTGGCCCTGAGGCGCCTCACTCTGGGGGCTGAGTGGCTTGAAGGAGGAGAGGAGTTAGGAACTCAGGGACTTTCTAGGACTGTACAGGTGAGACAGAGGTTCCAGGAGGAAGTAGGGGGATGGGAAGATGATGTGAACAGGAACCCTTCATGAACTGACCCAGAAGCTTCTCTGTGGGCTATGGTGCTTTTGAAGTCACATAACCGTGGCACCTCATCCATCATAGCACAAGACCTGCCCTGAACTGAGTCCCAACGTGGGATGCCACTTCCAAGAGTGCTCCAAGCACCGAGTGACACATCAAGCAGGCACTTAGATTCTCAGCAGCACCTCGATGCCTCTTTAGCCTTCTATCTCTGTGTCGTCAGCCCAGCCAATCCCCAAGCCTGAAGTAATTGGGAGAAAATTGACCAGAGCCTGGATGTTAGCTGCCCACCCTATGCCTTCCGTGACCCTTTGAAGACTGCCATTGGGTCGCATTTCCCCGGGGATGTGGAGGTGGGGAAGACAGGTTTATTGCTTCAAGTTCAGCGGTACAGTCTGGGCTCTGGCTGCTAGGGGTCTTTGTGAATCTGCAAAGTGTTCTCCATGTGTGATGTCTGAGGCGGCTCTTAAATGGAGTAGGAAGTCGTCTCTCAGTATGTAAGAAAAGGCACATTTGAGGGTCTGTATTTGCTGCTGAGCTTCAAAGCGGGGGAGCAGAGGCCGCATGTAACCGACCCCAAGCAGAGCATGGTGCCCTGCCTGGTTCCTTTCTCAGGCAGACACCACGATGGAAACCTGTCTCAAAGCTGTCACACTCTGTCTTTCTGCCATTGTTCGGACTAGGAATACCTTGAGAACTGGAAGGATTAGAAGCCTGTCTTGCGATCAAAGACAAAACAATGGCAGCCGTTTGGACAAGCTCAAAACATTGTTCCATGTGAGCCGAACTTTTAGAGGATAATTATCGTGTGGACGGCTTTTTTTTTTTTTTTTAATGCAAAAGAAAATCTCAAACTCCTGTATTTATATCTGCTCTCCACTGCCTCCCGTCCAGCAAGCACCTCAGTCGACGACAGACAGCAGCAGTGTGACACACAGAGTATTTTGCACTTGGGGAAAAAAAATTATGTATCTGAACTTGTAAAAAGGAATGTTTGGATTTTGTATTGTCTTTTTTATATTATTAAAATACTAAATGAAACGCCGAGGTCTAGCATGCTTCTTTTCCTCTACCTCAACAACGGCTTGTCCCATAGCTGTGAGGGGGCGGGGGGGTGGGGGACTTAAGCACTCAAGTGTTTCCTCACTGCCGGACAAGACCGGTCCCCTCCTCCCACCGCCCACCTTATTCCTAATGATTTTAATCTCTGGAAATTCCTGTTCTGTCTATCTTTAAAGCAACATCAGGAACTTCCCCTTGCTGAGCTTGGCAGCCAAGGTCTTTAATCGCAGTATTCAGGAAGCAGAGGCAAGAGGATCTCTTTTAAGTTTGAGACCAGCCTGATCTACATAGTGTCAGGCTAGCCAAAGATATATAATAGAAACCGGTCTCAAAAAAAAAAAAAAAAAAAAAAAAAAAAAAGAGGGTGGGGGGTTGGGTGGGTATTTATAGTATTGTGCTCCTGGGCCTGGAGTGATGGCTCAGCAGGTCCGACTGTTCTTTTCAATGGAACATGGTCTTGGACCCCAAAGTTCTGAAACACAGGTTACGTCAGCAACTACCATCATCACTCTGCCTATGGGCCGTAGCAAGTGGTTCCCAACCGTTTATACATAACAGCCTCAGGTGAGTCATTTCTACTGTGACTTGAGGAGCAGGGGGATGGCCTGAGCTGAGCAGTTATTTGGGTTGACCCACCGGAACCTTGAGCTTTCTCCTTGACAGTAATCAAGATAGGTGGAACCACTCCATGATCACTGAACAGCCATTTTGTGCCAAGCAGTGCAACGCGGCTGTCTTTGCTTGACAACAAGAGCCACCACGTGACTTTGTAGTTCTACCTGACTGTCCAAAACAGATTTCTCAACAAGGGAGAGGATCTGGTTGGTCCACTGGTGGCTGTAAGTGTAAATGCACTATCATTCCATTGAACATACACTGACTTCCTGTGAGTGTGATTCAGTGTGATACAAGTTATGTTTCTAGAACTGAAGACAGAACCAGAGCCAAGGTCGCTGCCCCGAAGCAGCTGAGAGTGTCGTCTGACATCGCCCTCTCTGACCTTTATCACTTGTAGCTCAGCAGCCTAGCTTCACGGGGCTTTGAGTCTGGTCCTACTATCAAAAGAATAAAATTCTACTCCACAATAGGTCAATTCTTTGGACCTGAAATGTTTTAGAACCATTGCTTTGGCTGGGTATGGTGACGCACACCTTTGATCCCAGCACTTGGGGAGGGAGAGGCAGAAAGTTCTGTGAGTTTGAGGCTAGCCTCATCTACCTAGACTAACATACAGGGTCTGTGGTGAGTTGCCTTACTCTTATCTCTTATTACTTCTCTCTTACTTCAGACAGTTTCTGAGTCTTGTTAAGTGTGTAATGCAGGGGAATGGAACCAAGTACCATCTATCTGCAAAAAAGAGATGTATGCCCATATCGTAAAAGGTGGTGTGGCGTGGAGCTAGCAGACATAAGGGTTCATTCTGAATTCTAGGATTTTTAACTCGCCAGGCAACTAAAAGTGATCCTGAATGTTTTCATTGAGTATGTGTGTGCATTTGTGAGAGTGCATGCATATGTAAGAGAGCTGTGTGTGTGTGTGTGTGTGTGTGTGTGTAAGCCGGCTACCATGTGCATTTGGAGTCCGGAGGACAACTGCGGGAACAGGTTCTCTTTTTCCACCATGTGGGTTCCAGGGATCGAACTAGTTATCAGGCTTGCCCAGCCCTGATGGTGACCTCTTGACCTTCCTGGTTTCACCTCCCCGAGCAGAGGATCACAGTTATACACCACTGTGTCTGGCTTTCTTGCTGTATTTCTAACCAATAATCCACGCTGTAAAACCCTGGAAAGGTCCCGTGCATGGTGTTCTAGGACAGCAGGGTTGGCTCTTACTGGGGAAATCCTGAGACCTCAGGATTAACAGGCTCCTGCCAAGGCTCCTTCCACCAGGCTCCGGCCAAGGCTCCTCCCCCTTCATCTGCTTATTTTTAGCTGGAAGCTCTATTTTCTCTCTAGTTTCTGAAAATATCCTAAATCACAATTCCTTCCAGCTTGGAAGAGAGATAATCAAAAAGGACTTTTAAAGTTTGGGTGACAAGTGTGAAGACGAGGCAAGAGGATCACAAGTTCAAGGCCACCTTGGGATACATAGTTTTGAGTCCAAAAAAAAAAAAAAAAGACAAAACTATGGGAGCACTTGGTTTTGTTCTTCCCATCGCTACCCTATAAAGGGGAGCAGTTGGTTTGGAGGGGCTGATGGAGAAATGAGTGAGCCCCCAAGAACCCGTCCCTCAGGGGTCTGACCATCAGAATGTCATCTCTCAGGGAAGTCAGTACTGTAGGATTATCCCTCAGCAAGCGCTGTCAGGGAACCTTCCTTCAGAGATGAGCATCCCTCTGGGAGATGAGTTCCGCAGGGGAGAGCCTCCGGGCCCTTCCTTGGGAGACAGGAGGGGCGTCTCGTCCCTTATAAACACTCATGATCCCCAGGGCACTGTGTCCTAGAACACGGGGGACAAGGCCAGCACGGGGGACAAGGAGCACTGTCAAGCAGGAAGGACTGTCAGGGCGCCATCCTTCATGATGCTGTCCCCTCCACCCCACCCCTCCGACATCTTCCCACAAAGCGCAGGGAGGACTGTCTGTCCCTCGGGGTGCAATCCTTGCAGAAGGACCATCTCTCGGGGAGACCGTCCACAGGGAGGACCATCCCTCAGTCCCTCATTCCCTCATCCCCTCAGGGTGCTGAGCCCCGGTTCACCTTCTGACCCAGCGCGGAGAGAAGCGTCCCTCAGGGTGAAGTCCCAGGGGGAGGACCATCCAGCAGAGATGACTGTCGGGACGCCATCCCTCGGGGAGCCGTTGCACAAGGCGCGAGGAGGACCGTCCCTCGGAGCCCCATCCCCTCCAGGCTCCTCGTCACCGTCCTTTGCAGTAACCACTTAGAGATACCTGCAATGGCTTCCTCCGGAGCAGCCCGCGGCGGAGCGATTTTCCCCGTTGCTATGGCGACCGCGGCTTCCACCCGGCGTCGTGACGTCATCACGCCCGTCCCCGGGCGCCGGGGCTGGCGAGGCCGCGTCACCCGGCGGCCAGCAGTGAGAAGAGCGGGGCGGAGCTCCGAGGCTCGCCTGAGGACGCTCGGCGGCCTGGGCTCCGGGGCCCGGGAACCGGGATAAGCAGGCGGGCCGCCGCGGCGGAGGGGGGCGGGCTGGAGCGTGGCCCCGCGCTGGTCATCCGGGTTCCGGGGCCCCGGCGGAGGCCGCGCCGGGAGCGACAGGGAAGTGCGGCCGCCCTGGAACCTGGATATCGCGCGAGGCAAGCCGCGCGCGGGCGGGCGGGCTATGGCGCAGGCGGGTTGCGGGGCCGGCGCTGGTGGCAGGGCCCGGTGCATGGCGGTCTGTCGGCGGAGTCGCCCTCGGGGGCTGTCAGGTTGGTGGCCGCGGGAAGAGTGGGTCCACCGTGCCCCGAGGCGGGAGGCCGGGCGGACGCGGGGCCCCGGAAAGGTCCCGAGTCCGTCGTGCCCACCCTCCTCCGCCCCTGGCCTGGCGGCTGGGCCTCTCTGGACGGCGGCCTGGCCCCTTCCCTGCCCCTCTATTCCGCCCTGAGACTCCTCCCCCAGGACTCCCAAACCCCACCCCGTGTCCGCGCCCGCCTCCTCCTCCTTGACCCCATACACACACCTCATCCCCCTGACCCCAGACCTCACCAGATGACCCCTGATTCATTGAGTGCTAACCCCAGCCCTGCTTCTGGACCCATCAGTCTCAGTTGAGATACAATCATCACACGGCTTCCAAGATCCCCGTAGTCCCTAGTGACCCCTCAACTACCCTCTGTGGACACCCTTTAGTCTTCTCCTGGCTACTGCAAACCAGACTCGGGCTGTTTCCCCACCCACTCATCCACATAACTCGTGATCTTCGCCTGTAACACCACGATCATCTCACCCTACTGACATCCCTCTTTGCCCTCCCCCCAGCCTCTAGTGTCAATCAGCACATACATAACTTAAGCCACCACCACCATTGTGATGCTTAAGAGTAAATGGAAATGAAGGATCAGTTGAGGCACCAAAGAATTCTGGATTGAGTGTGTGGTTCAAGTTCAGATTCTATCACGTTTGGCTTTGGGGAGCTTGGCAGACGCCCTTTCCTTATGGTGGACTTGAGTGTCTGATCAAAACTGTGACGAGATTGAGTTGTGGTGATCTATTAAAGTTATGCAATTCTTAGTCAAGACAAAAATAGCAAACTTTTTTGTACCCTGCCCCGGAAATGTAGTCCTTGTAACCTCACCCCGGGATCCACTTGCTTTTTTTGTTTTTTGTTTTTTTTTTCATTCCCGTGACCCGGCATTTGTTGACACTCGACCCCCTTGGTTGGTCTCTTATCAGTTTGTAAAGCAGTGTAGCAGAGTTTTCCATCAGGATGTTGACATCATAAGCTTGGCCCTTCGGCTGGTGGAACTTTTGGCCTAGCAGCTAAAGCCTTTTTGACCCCTTAGTCTCCACTTTGCCAAGGGAGGGTGGTAAAATGCCTGAGGTAACACGTGCAGAACGTTCAGGACCCTTGCTGGTCCACAGGAACCCTTTAAGGTAGAGCAGTTGATTTTAATGAAGCTCTAACTGTACTGGGTGCTGGGGACACCACAGACAACAAGCACACGGCCCGTACCAGTCATTACTGCTGCCATCTTGGAATCCCTGTGCCCATCTCTGTTGAATGCCTCTCCCCTCTCACTTGGACCTTTCATATCTCCTTAGTAATGATCCCCCTGCCCCAGAAACTACTGTATACCAAGCTTTATTTATATAGATGAACTTGACCTCTTACAGGCCTGAGGTATTAGCTCTTTCTGTCACCACTCCCTCCCTGCCTTTTCCTGAGTGTTGCTTTTAATAAAGGAATCTGGAACTCATACATTTGAACTAACCATCCCAGAAAACCCACCCACTCCGTTGTCTCTCAGATCCTGACTTCCTGGTTTTCCAAATTCTCCTCAGGCCCTTGCTTCTTGCTTTCCAGGAATTCTTAAATTCAACATTGGATCATGTAATCACCCTCAAGGGTTTCTCCTCCTCTTTGTCCCATGACTTAGTGACTTTTCTCATCCTCTTCGTGACCCTTGACCTCTTATCCCCCAAGACCCCTTGCACCTTGTGTGGGAAGGACATATAAATACCTTTTTTTAAAATCCCTGCCCAAGGCTCCTGTAACAAAAGACAGAATAACAGGAGAAGAACATCTGAGTTTATTTAGTATAACTCACCCAATAGGAAGCTTTCAGTTAAGGAGGTGAAGACCTGAAGATTAAACCCATAAATGTTTATCCTAGGCTTGGTGAAAATGGAAAATATACGGCCAAGAAAATGCAGTAAATGGAGGTGGGGTAACATAACAAGCCCCAAGTGTTCAGGATCTTACCCATGACCTGCATCATTAAAATAAGGATGCTTTCCCCTCCCCACACTGGGCATGGGAGTGGACGTGAGGATCTTATGACCTGCTTCAGAGAAGATAAGAGAGACCTTGGTTTTCATGTCCTCAGATTGCAGTGTTTTGGGGTAGCAATCCTGAACCCAGTTAACCCTAAGAGCTGTCCTGCTTAGCCAGCACTGTACCACTAAGCTATATTATCCCCTCTTCTAGAAGCACCCCCCCCCTTCCTTTTCCCTGTCAGGGAGAGTCCTCACCTCACGGATCTTGACAGACTGACTGTGTTGTGCCTCTGTGTCCTGCCCAGCACTACTATTCCAATGGCTGTGGCTTTTAGATTCTGAGACTCCTACTTCCAGTCCTGCAGGAGAGGCAGCCCAGACCTCTGGTTTGTCCTGAGAACCATGCTCTGGGGACATCTGATGGATTAGAATGCTAGAGACCCAGCTCTCACTCAGTGATGTCACTGCTGTCACCCTCATTCCATTCCTGGTACCTATGCCCGAGGAATCTGTCCCTGTGCTGTGGGAAACCTGTTGTCAGTCAGCCTGCAGTCTAGCTCCTCCCCTCACTTTTGCCACCCTCAGCCACATCCTGTTCTCTGAAACCTCTAATTAGCAGTCCTGGTGACCTTGTCATTTGCCTAGCTTCTGAGAAATGAGTCACTCCTGCCCCTGGCAGGGTCCCACCCTCCCACACCTGTACACTGGCCCACTAGCGGTCTACTCCCCTGCTCAGATCCTGCCTCTCCTTTTCATCAAGCATTCATTTCTGAGGAGAAATTGCTGTTTGTTTGTTAGTCCCCACTCTTTCTCGAAGCGCCCCCCCCCCCCTTCCTTGTCCCTGTCAGGAAGAGTTCTCACCTCACGGATCTTGACAGACTGACCATGTTGTGCCTCTGTGTCCTGCCCAGCTCCACTCTTCCAATGGCCGTGGCTTTTAGATTCGGAGACTCCTACTTCCAGTCCTAGGGTGCCTTAGGAGACGCACCCTAAACCTCTGGTTTGTCCTGAGAGCCATGCTCTGGGGACATCTGATGGATTAGGATGATAGAGACCCAAGAGTCTCTCAGTCTTTCAGCAGTAAGGAGCGAGCCCTTGGAAGGCCTTCAGAACTGATCTCTGGCTGTGTCTCCTGAACACACCCTTGTTCCCAGCCTCTCTCTGAAGGCGCTGCAGGTCCTCTGAGGATAGAGTGTGCTGCTGTCACCCTCTCCTGGCACTGACTTAGCCCTGTTGTTTTCTCAGCCCGTGGCTCCTCTCCCACTGGAAGCTGGAATGTGAGTAGCAGAGAACTGAGAACTGTGTTCCACAGTCTGTCCTGTAGGTCACCCGAATCCCAGAATTGGCTGTACAATCACAGTCGGCCAAAGGTGAAATGGCAGGACCCCGCGGGTGGACTTCAGAAGGCTGCTGCTTCCTAGGTTGCTTTTATCTTTCTTAGGACACATTCTGCCTTATGTGTCTACTTCTCTCCTCCCTGTGATTTCCTTAAGAGCGGATGTTGAATCCTTTGATCTTCCGACATCTTAATTCTCTCTCTCATCTTTGGATGGTAGTCAGCCTGACTGCACTGAGTGGACCCTGAACCCCTCCTGTCTTTAGAAGGAAGTCAGTCAGCCATTGCTGACTGCACTGAGGAAACTCTGAAATTCCGCGTCACCTGAAAGCAAGTAGAACACATTCTGTGGCTGCTTCCTCCTCTCACAGAGCCCACTGAGCATGCAAACAGGTCAGACATCGAGGAACTTAGCGGTTTCTTTGTTTAGTCATGGTTCTGTGAGGCAGTGGACAGTAGTGCTGGACTTCTGGGGTTGTTTGCTTCTGGGTAGTAGGTTGAGGAGACTAGACTCCAGGCAAGATGGCTTAGCTGGGAAAGAGCCTGATGACCCAAGTTTTATCCCCAGGACCCGTATGGTGGAGAAAATTACCTCTTCCAAGGTGTCCTCTGATTGTCATGCTAATGCCATGGCATGCCATGGCATGCTTGTGGGTGTGCACAAATAGAATAAACAGTTTTTAAAGGGTGTTAGGGCCCAGTGGAAACAGCAGGGACTGTTCTGTATAGACTTGTTTTGAAGAAAATGGCTCTGTGAACTGTTTAGGAGAGCGTGAAGGACCGGTCACTAGCTGGCTGTTGGAAATTGTTGGGCCTCTGAAAGTTTTAATAGTACTGTGTCCACTTTTCTGTGTGTCAGAAATCCACATCAGGAGTTGGGGGGTGGGGAACTAGAGAGATGATCCCATAAAGTTTAGCCCCGTTCCTCAGAAAGCGCCTCCAGTCAAATGTGCTCCTATTACTGAATCAGAACTTACCTAGGCTAAGCAGACTGTTTGGCCCTAACCGATATCTGACCTTTTCTGTTTGTGAGACATCAGAAGGCTAAATTTAAAAACCCGCACTCTGCAGAAGTCTGTTGGCGGTCTGGGACTTGCACTATCCTAGCAACTAGAACCCGTTGCCCTGGTGCCACCCTACTCCCCAGCTCAGGGATGGTTTCTTGTGGGGATGGCTGACTGGATCTGGACAGAGGTGAGGCAGTGGGAGGGTGCTCCCCTCTGCAGCCCTTCCCCCCTCTTAGGGTTAGAGAGGCCAGGCTCAGCAAGGATTTTCTCCTTCTGACCTATGGGGAGATCTTGAAGGCATGGGTGTTCATTCATTCTCTGATCCATCCATCCATCCATCCATCTATTCTATAAGTCTTTGTTCGGTGTCTGCTGTGTGCAAAGCACTCTTTTAGGTGCTGGGGACAGAAAACTGTCAAAAAAAAAAAAAAAAAAAAAAAACCAAGACAATTGAAACCTTCAAGTAGAGAAAAGAGGGCAGCCAGGGTTCTTGTTTTAGTCAGAGTGGCAAGGAACTTGTGGCTGAAAAGGTGACATTTGGACAAAGAAGTTAGGGGTGAGCCTTGTGTATATATCTAAAAGTTTATTTCTGTAACAGTAGACAAGCAAGCTCAAAGGCCCCGAGGCAAAAATAAGCCAAAAACCTGAGGAGCCAGCAGTCCAGCTGTGGTCCCCAAATGTCTGGTGGTCTGACAATGGAAAGAGTAGGAGCCACTGAGGTGGGGGGGGGGGGGACTGGGAGCAGATCTTACATCTCACAGGCCACCAGCCACGAGAGGAATCCAGACACAGGAAAGTCACAGCAACTGATGGGTGCTCCTGCGGTAGGAACTGGTGAGTGTTCCTGCGGTGGAAACCGATGGAAGGCTCATTTAATAGAACATTGGGGGTGCTCTTGCAGTGGTCCGAAAAAGGAAAGTTGTTGGTTTGGATCCACAGTAAAGGAGTAAGAGAGAAACTGTTGGACTGTGGTCTTACTTTGAAAGAGGTGCCTACAGGATTGAAAGTGTCCAGTAAAGACACTGGGGACAGCTCCTGAGTCCCGTCTACTGAGAGGGAGTTTGGAGAGACTGTTAGCAGGGGAGGGTAGGATTCACCCTATCCACCCCACATCCGAGACACAGTCTCATGTAGCCCAGGCTGGACTCTTAACTTACCGTGTAGCAGAGGATGACCTGAGTGTTTGACTCTATAATCTTACTGCCGAGGGGTGGGATTACAGACATGCGCCTGAACCCAGATCCCCAGCCCCAGAAGTCATTTCTTTCCTTTTAATACTAGAATTCACTTTTTTGTTTTGTTTTATGTTTGGTTTGGGTTGGATTGGGTGGGTTTTGGGGTGTTTTAGAGTCAGGGTTTCTCTGTAGCCCAGGCTGTCCTGGAATAAGCATATCACTTGTGAGACCCTTTTGGACAGCAAAATAGAAATGTTGCTATGCAGCTCAGTTTAAAATCTGTGGGGCCCTAGTAACTATCTGCTGTCCCAGTGCCGGGTACCAGACTGCACATAGAAGGAAAAATTTAAGAGTCTGCCTGGACTCTGCCGCCAGGTAGCTGTGTGACCCCATAGCTTCTGGCTTCCCTTCTAAACGGCCACCTTAGGCTAGAATGGAGCTGTTATCTCAGCCCCCCTTGTGAGTGTTGGTGAATTTAGAATAAACAAGGCAGCAAGGCTTTGTAGCGGGAGTGCTTTGGAGGCTGTGAGCTCTGTCTGGGCAGTGTGTTGGTGATAGACGTCCTCCTTTCTTCCAGACAGCACCCGACATATGTGGCTTGCTGATGCCACCTGAGGGCGTGGCTTTGGAGGCTGAGTCTGCCCTCCTGGAACAGGGCAGTCAGCTTCACACTAACAGGCGTGAGAGCCTCTGCCACATGAAAGCCGGGTGTGCTAGTGTGCGCCTGTGGCTCCAGCCCTGTGGAGCTGGGAACACTCTGCTCCTCAGAGCTTGCTGCCAGCCAGTCAGCCAACCAGTGAGTTCCAAGTTCCCAAGAGATTGTCTCAGAAAGTGAGGTACAGAGTGACTGAGCCTCCAGCCTCTGACCTCTGTGGGCACTCAGACACACTCACACACTCTTATACACACACAGACACACACACACTCAGTACACACACATGCTCTCACACTCCACTCCTCACACATGTACACTTCCACAGACACACACTCACAAAAACATTCATTTTAAAACAAACTCTCCATCAGAGGGATGCTCCACGGTTTACCTGCTGGGACATCTTGGTGTCCGTGAGTTTGAATGATCATGTCTATGCATACGTTCTCAGTTCAGGACGGAAAGGATCAATCACTGGGTCCCGTGGGAAGGTTGTACCAGCACCACGTCAGGGGCTGCCAAGCTGCTTTCCCCAGTGGCCGTCCCCTCGCACACTCCCCGTGACAGGAGATGAGACTTCACGTCTGACACGGGTGTCAGTCCACACCCATGGCCTACATGGGATGCTGCCAGTGCTTGAGACACTCCCCTTTCTCACAGCCTTCCAGAGCCAGCAGGTTTTCAGCTACCTCTCTGTTACCGTGTCTTTTGAAACCTTCTTTATTGTTTATTGAGATAGGTCTCTCTGTAGCCCTAGCTTGTGTGTAACCAGGCAGGCCTTGCAGTCGTGCGGGCCCTCCTGTATCTGTCTGCCTGGCAGGTTTACGGTGTGAGCTCCCACACGCAGTCTGGGTCCGTGTCTTCACTGTATTCTTTAGTTTTCAAATGTCCCCATCTATTGATTT
Source organism: Arvicanthis niloticus (assembly GCF_011762505.2). Lineage (NCBI taxonomy): Eukaryota > Metazoa > Chordata > Mammalia > Rodentia > Muridae > Arvicanthis > Arvicanthis niloticus. Next base: position 46,926,047 of record NC_047677.1, on the reverse strand, counting down.
TCCTAACAAGCTCTTCTAGCCATTGGCTTTTTTCTCCTTCTACAAGCCAAACTGCTTTCTCTGCCTGACTAAGGTTTTGCATATTGTTCCACTTTGATGTCTTAATTAAATGATGTTAATGGAGTGTTCCCACCCCTCCTGATGCCGACAGGATATGTCATTTTTCACAAAAATGGCACTTGTCAAGCTGGTGGTGACCACAGATTAATACCTTCATCGTTGCTAATATGCATATTTTTTTGTTTTTTGAGGCAGGGTTTTGCTGTATGTCTCTGATGGCCTGGAGTTTGCTGTGTAGTCTAGGCCACCCTTGCACTCACCTGCATCTGCTCTTCAAGTGCTAGGATTAAAGGTGACACTCAGAGGGCATGGTTACACCCATAAAACTAGGCCACTTGTACACCAGCGGCTGTACCCGTGAGCGTGTGGTTACTGTAGCTCACAGGAGTTGTAGCTTAGGGGAGACTGACGTTTACTTTTTTCCCTCTGGTAGCATGTGCAATGCCTTCCAGTATGTGAACGACAGTAGTGGGTGAGTGTGGCTTCTAATTGAGTGCCGGCTCCATTTCTCTGTGTTCAGTGGGAAAAAATTAAATAAAAATAAAGGTATACTCTGCTAATTTGCCTATTATTAGTCCACTCAGAGTTAGTATAATCTTCCAACATGCCTTGATTCTGGATACTCCTGAACTGAAAGTAAAGGTGAGATCCAGCCATGACCACCATCTTGGATGTTCACAAGTTGAGGTGTTAAATCCAACTAATTGTGTACCCAAGATTCCATTTTAGTTGAAATGGTTTCTGTTCCGTAATGCCGGGCCTGCATCCCCTGCGCTTTGGAACCGGAAGTGATCCACTCTGCCTGGTCACTGCCTTGGCTGTGACTAGCTCTCATCAGTATAGTCGCAGCAGTATATAACCATGCAAGCATGAGCTGGGCTTTTAAAGCCAGCGTGTCTTCAACAGGGATATGTGTGTGATGCCCTGAGCAGCACAATTTTCTGTTACTGATTTCCTGTTTTCTCTTCATGGTTTAGAAAACCACAGAATTAGGCTTGGTTCTTGATGTGCACTGAAGTCCTCTTCTGTAACAGCAGATACAGAGTCAGCTTGTTACAGCAGCTCTCCCAAATCTGTTTCTGATATGTTTGCCCTCTTGTCCCCATCAGCCTTTGTCCCTCCCAGACTAATGTTTGCCATCCATGAGAAGTTTGGATGTGGACCAGATCAGATCTGAACCTTTGCAAAGTGCAGAACACAAGTCCGAATGCCCCTCTTCAGTCTCTTGCCTTTGGCAGGCAGTTTACGTAGAGCAGGCTTTGTGGAGGGACCTAGAGACGATGGGCTCATCTGTAAAGCCTTTCAGAAGCTTGCTTGCCCTGGTGCCTTGGCAATAGGAAAGGCATCCTCACACCTTGATGGGTTTTCTGCATTCATCCAACAGGTTGAATTGGTTTTAAAAAGTGGAGCTAGCAGACCAGGGTCAGGGCTGCTCTGAGGAAGTCAGGAGTGCTTGCTTTAGGTCTGGCTGTCATCAACACTCTTGTCCCACCCCCCTTTCCGCCCAGCTGTCGCTGTCCCTCACTGTACCCGTACCCAGGAGTCAGTAAATTGAATACCTCCTCCGTCCATCTTGAATCTGAAATGCCCAGTGCAGGCAGGAACTACCCAGACAGCCTCTGAGGTCTGCCCATCCATCGCTCGTGAGTTTAGGGCTAGCGTAAGAGGATTCAGAGTAAGCCATCATTTAAAGAAGGGAAAGGGAGGCTGGAGCTTCCAAATTAAAGTCAGATGGCTGCCAGTCAAGGCTCTCACCCCTTAGGTTTGATGCTCCAAGACTCAGTGCCCAGACCTGCACTCTCAGCTTCAGAAGGCAGAAGGATCACAAGTTCAAGACCATCCTGAGCAACATAGTTAGACCATGTCTCAAGGAAAAGGAAGAAAGGAAAGAGGAAGGGAGAATGAGGGCTTCAGCTCATGCCTGGCAGTCCTGAAGTCACATGCCTTAGGGAGGCCTGAAGTCACATGCCTTAGGGAGGCCCTCAGAGGCTGGGGAAGTGAGGGAACAGCAGCAGCTACTTCCAGGGTATGTACCTTGAGGTTTGAGGAGGGAAGAGGCCTAAACTAGATGCTTCAGCCTAGATGTGAGAGCAGGCAGAGGAGTGAAGATGTGTTTTGTTGGGCTAGGCAACTAGTGGTAGAGCACTTGCTGAGCAAGCCATGTGCTGAGCTTAAGACCCAGGAGAGGAAAGAGTGGGGAGAGGAAGTGGGGGGAAGAAGTGGGGAAGGATAGGTTTGGTTTTCTTTGGGTCTAAGAAGGGACATTTTGGGAAATGTTGGCTCCCAGCCTTTCCTCCTCCCTCAGCCCCCCGAGGCAGACCTAGAAGGTTGGGGTGAGGTTACTGAGCTTTGAATGCTGACAGTCCTGTACTTCACCATGAGGAAGGGTAGAGGCCCGCATCAGGCCGGCCAGCCTGCCTCAGCAGCAGCCGGCAGCTCTGGGACCTCGGGCCAATCATTTTACCACCTGGCTTCAGTAGCCTCATCTGCAAGGGGTTGTGTGTGCCTCCTCATAAAAGATCAGTGAACACACATTAAGGGTGTGTCCGTCATCACTGTGTTAGCCTGAGCAGTGGGAAGGACTGTTGGGCCATCAGGGCCAGCGGGTAAGGAAGCAGGTGGGGAGGCAAATCAAGGCAGAAGCCAGTTCTGCAGAGAGCCTTCCAGTTCCTTCATGAGGGCATGAACTAAGATCATGCTCTACCCCTTTGCGGAGCTTCCATTCTGCAGTACTTTCCCTGTGCCTGCCCTGTCCTGAGTGGCAGCGTGTATGACTCGTTTAACCCTTACAGTAACCTAGGAAGCTGGGTCTCTGCTGTCTCAGCTGCAGCATCTGAGGCTCAAAGAGGGTCATTCATTTGCCCAAGGCTGCACAGCTTCTAAGAGATAGTCTGTAGATTAGAATGTAAGCTATCCAACTGCAGAGCCCTGTAGAGAGCAGACACTCTAAATTAAACCACTTGTCATTGTGGGAGCTCCAAGCCCAGCCATGGAAGCTGGAGACCATGTTATCTCTTCAGCCTGTGGTCTGTTTTGTATTTAGGCCAAGTCTTATATGTGTCCTTATTTCTCACATATTGTGGTTATAGTAAAATGGGTTATCAAAAAACCAAACAAAACAAAATCTCTCACTGATTGAGAGACTGGGAGTTGGGAGTTGAAGAGCAGCCCAGGACCAGTCAGGACCAGAGATCTGAGCAAGGTGGGTCGCTCCTAGAGGAGATGGTTCAGGTGTCAGTTCCCGGAAGCCGTTCACCTCTGATCTCTCCATGCCTCTGTGATAACCTTAGACAACCTCGTTAAAAATATGCATTCAGGCCTGTTTTCCACAAGAGTACTTTTTTAGTGGCCTCAGGATTTGTAAACCCCCAGGAGACCCTCTGTACTTGGCAGCATAGTAGAGAACTTGAGTGCTCGTTCTAGATCAGACGGCATGGGTTCAAATCCCTCTCACACTCAGTAGCTCTGCAACCTTGAGAAAGTTATTTGATGTTTCGGGACTAAACTATGAAATAGAGAAAACAGGGCCAACGAGGCAGCGCCACAGATAAAGGCGCTTGCTACCCACCCTGACAACCTGAGTTTAGTCCCCAGAACCAACATGGTGGAAGGATAGAACCAGCTGCCTCCAGTTGTGCCCTGACCCCTACATGCACATGCACACACAGAGAAAATGAGTTTAAACCAGGGAACATAACGGTACCAGAGCACAGAGATGTGGGCGTGTCGGCTCCCAGCGGCGCGTGTTCGGGTAAATGTTAGTGGACTCAGTGAGCGAGGCCAAGTTTGGGATGGAGTGTCACAGGCTGTAGTTACACTGAGGCACCGACCTCTCAACCCTCGAGGCCAAAGCCCCAGCTTGTCACTTCTGGTCTCACGCCACATGTGCCTGGTAACATAGAAGCATCCTCCGGGTACGTCAGCGTGAAGACAGAGTATCATCTGGGTGTTGTGAGGTTAAAGTAGGCAGTCCGGGAGAACCTTGATTGGGATGATGATCAAAATGGCTGTGTGGGTAAAGGCACTTGCAACCAAGACTGATGACCTGCGTATGATACATGGGATCCACATGGTAGAAGGCAGGAGCCAATTCCCACAAGCTACCAATAAGGGTAAGAAAGGAAAATAAATGCCGCTTTAGAGAATCTTAACAAGACCAAAAGCAGGGGCTGAGGGCCTCTGACAGGCCACATGGGGTGTCTACAGTGGACCATGCTCCATGCTGCTAGGACATAGTGAGTCACTCCTGTGCATTGCCTATAGTACGTGGGGCCTGAGCAGCCACCCCAAGCCAGGACAGCCCTAGGTAGAACCCAGGTTACAACCCAGGTTTTGCTGATAAATGGTGGCGGTGGTGAACCCAGAGCTGTGAGCACCAGGAAGAGGAAGGGCCCTGGCTTCTGGGGTAAGCTGCATCTTTAGATTTAGGGTGGTTGTTGTTGTTGTCTTTAGGTCATAGAAAATAAATCAGAAACAGGCAAGACTTTGTCTAAGGACACAGTTAGGAGGCTCTGAGTGAGAAGTAGCCTGCCTTTTAGGAACAGAGGACTCAGGAATGACCCAGGATAGAGGTGCCGTCCCCTAGGTGTCATCCCCGAGGTGGGAATGGGATGAGTTCTGTTAGGGACCTGCCATCCTTGAGGATGGTCACCAGTGCCGTTGGATGGATGGGTCTGAGCGCAGGATAGACATGGGGTAAGCACAGACAACCGGACAGGGAAGCTACCTGCCCACCCGCCTGCCCGCCCGCTGACCTTTAACAGGAAGTGAGTTCCAAACGCTTCTGTCAGTGGATTTTTATTTCACAAGCATCTAGACCACCATGCTTTCTGTGCCCACCATTTAGAACTCTGTGTGTGTGTGTGTGTCTCACACACTTTCCACAGGAACCAACTTAGTCCTCAGAAACAGTATCTGTGTGCTCCTGGCTGGCCTCATTAATTGCTTGCAGCAGGAGGAAGCTGTGAGGCTTTTTTTTTTTTTTTTTTTTTTTTTGTGACATTGTCCATTTTCTCAGATTGGTGACCCAGAAGGAAATCTCTGACCTCAGTGGTGACCAGAAGCCAACTTCATGTCTGAAGGCACAAGGGGCAGTTTGTCATGGAAAGCTTGGGGCTGCAAACGGTGACCCTCAGTGATGGGACAACAGCCTATGTCCAGCAGGCCGTCAAAGGTGAGTGTTCTGGGGACCTCAAAACCATGTCCCTCATCGGGAGCTCACCGCCCTGCTCTCCTGCCTGCTGGCCCCTACCAGGTGCAGCCTCCTGTGCCTGTGAGGCCTGAAGCCTCCTGCTTTCAGACACCCCTGTTCCAGCTTAGGGCGCTTCCTGGATAGAGGCAGTTCACCATCTTGACTGAAGCTGACGTTAAGTGCTGGGTTGATGTTCTGAGTCTCTACCACCAAGTACAAGATACCCTAGGCGCAGCAGGGGCACCCGGCATACAACGTGTGCCTTAGTGTCTGACACCAGTGGGCACCAAATAAACACACCAGGTTCACAGAGAAATTTGAGTTACAGATACGGTTCTTCGGGAGTGTAAGCATATCTTCAGATGTGCACAGGGCGTGCATTTATAACCATGGCATTAAAGACTAAAACAACTCTCCAGAGTGCTTAAGAATAGATTAGGGGTGTGGAGGATCAGTGGTTAAGACTATGCAGTGCTCTTTCAGAGGACCTGAGTTGGGTTCCTGGCACCTGTGATGGGCTGCTCCAGGGGATCCAACATCCTCTTCTGGCCTCTGAGGTAACCCACATACACATAGCACTCTCTCTCTCTCTCTCTCTCTCTCTCTCTCTCTCTCTCTCTCTCTCTCTCTCTCTCTCACACACACACACACACACACACACACACACACACACACACACACACCATGCACATTTAGACCTAAATAGCAGACACTTAGAAGCAGCCATGTGTCAGGTTTGGAGAGCTGGGGTTTGGAATGCTTGCATAGCCTTGAGCCTGCACTTTCCTAACCTCCAACCCATTGGGACTTCAAGCACTGTGGACATTTAGATTTTCAGATGAGAGCTACTCACACTGAGAGTTTGTCATTTTTGTGAAATGCAGACCTGACAGTCCGACTCTATCTGGCTTCTCGCCAGGGTTGAGGAAGTTCAGATCAAGGCCATGGAGCCAGAGAGCCCAAGGGGCGGTGGGGTGGGGCGTGGATGCCTTTGGGCTGGATGCTCCTCCCTCCTTCCACCATCCTCATACATACCCCATGCTGCCGTGGACAGGACCACTGCCATCTCTTGGCTTTCCAGATCCTGTGAGCAGCGCTGTCCTCAGAACCACGTTGCTGCCCTCCTTCAGTTCAGTACACGACTAAGAGTCCAGGCCTAGGTTTACAGAAACCTCATTTAGTGCTTGTCAGTTGAGTTATGTGGGCTTTGCTGGCTTGCTTTTTTGTTTTTTTTTTTTTTGTTTTTGTTTTGTTTTTGGGTTTTGAGACAAGGTTTCTCTGTGTAGCCCTGGCTGTCCTGGAACTCACTCTGTAGACCAGGCTGGCCTCAAACTCAGAAAGCCACCTGCCTCTGCCTCCCAAGTGCTGGGATTCCATACCTGGGTGAAATTTTTGTTTGTTGATAATGAAGTGAGATAGCCCTTGGTGTTGTCAGTAAGCTCTTGAGGTGGCTTCAGGAGGCCTGCCACGATTTGTCTAGGATTGTTTTCCTGAGAATGTATTTTCTCTAGAATATTTCTGAAGCCTGAGCCCTCTGTCCCTGCATTGTATGTCCTGTCCCTCTGGTGCAGTTTGTGAGAGAAGGAATTTAGGATTTCTAGGTGGGACTGTACTTTCTCCTTAGACTCTTGTCACTTCCCTTGCTTCGGCTTTCCACAGAGGATTACTAGTGAATGAAGTAAAGTACTTAGCAGCCAGGCACGTGCCTGGAGTCTCTGCCTTTGGGAGACTAAGGTAGGCCTGCCTCAAATGAACAGAATAACAAAATGGTGAGCTGTCTGCCCCCATACATACACACACATATGATTAATTTATTAATTTTATGTATGTGAGTACACTTTCACTCTCTTCAGACACACCAGAAGAGGGCATCAGATCCCATTACAGATGGTTGTGAGCCACCATGTAGTTACTGGGAATTGAACTCAAGACCTCTGGAAGAGCAGTCAGTGCTCTTAACCACTGAGCCATCTCTCCAGCCCATCTGTTTATATCTTTGTCCCAACATTCTTCTCGAGTCTGTTTCCTGCCTCCCTCACTGGGTACACACATGTATATGCACTTAATCACACTTAAATAAATGTAGTTTTAATTTTAAAAATTCTTCATCAAAATAATTACTTTAAGTTTTAAATTCACTCTTATTCAGAATCTTAGGACGTGCACACTATTCTTTGCCAGCGTGCACCACTCGTCGTGGCCCTCTGGTCCATTTCCCGCTGGAGTCCTGTTCCCCTCTGAGAGCATGGGACCCTAGTCTCAGCTGCTCACTTCATCTTGGCATCCTGGTCTTCTGAACACAGCCGAAGCCTCTTCTGGCTTGCATTGCCTCTCCATTCCTCCCCAGAGTCCTCCCACAGAAAGTTCCCAGGACGGAAGGTCCACACTGTCAGGTCCCAGCCAGCATCCCTCTTCTCTGGGACCACTTCTTCGTGTGAGTTCCTTTTGCCTTGCTGTGATGAAGTAAACACCTCATATAAGTGACATGAAAGAGAAAAGATTTCTTTTGGCTCATGGTTTTAAGGTGTTCAGTCCATAGTCATTTGGCCCCATGTGCCTGAGCAGAGCAGCATGGCAGACAGGGGCCTGTGGGCGGTGTCAACCTCATGGCTCTGGAAGGAGGGAATGAGGCAGAAAAAGGGCAAGTGGGGGAGACCGCACACACATATGCACACGCACACACGTGCACACACACCACATGACCCCCAGGGACTGACTTCTTCCAGCTGGGCCCGCCTCCTATAGTTTCCAGAACTTTCTAAAACAGGAAGGCATTTGCCATTCAAGGTTGTGCATAACTACGCAACTGGTGAGTCATAACCGTGCTGTGAGTAACAGCACCTAAGGAGACCCCCTCTAGGGGTGAGTTTGGGGAGTCCCCTGATGGGGAGATGTCAGCAGATGGCTGAGTCAGAAGAAGCCAGTTGGTGGCTGTCCTTATTGTGGGGCTCAGTTCCTGACCTAATGCGAGGGCAAACACATCTCCTGTGTGGACTCGTCAGTCTCCTGGTCTTTCTTTCTGTCCACACACCTGTTCTCCCCCAAGAGGACAGCCTGAGCAGGGAGCACTGGAGTCTGATCCCAAGAACCTACCCAGGCATGGTGGCTCATTGACACTTAACTGTGAAGGCAGGAAGATGGGAGGAATTCGGGGCTAGCTTCAGCTCTATAATGAGTACGAGGCCAACCTGGGCAAGTTGAGACCCCATCTAAGAGAAGAGAAAAGGGTTCAGGACACTGTGGCCCACACCTGTGGTCCCCAAAATAACAAGAGACATAGGCAAGAGGATTGCCCATTTGCTGACAGCCTGGGCTACATATCAAGACCCTGTGTAAAAAAAAATCAAGGTTTAGGGATATAAACTCATGGCTGAGGCCCTTGCCCAACATGCAAAGGCTAAAGGTTCAGTCCCAGCCCTGGAAAGAAGGAAAGCCTGGCAGGACACACGCCTGGCACGCTGCTCACACCTGTCACTTCAGCATTTAGAAGGCAGAAACTGGAGGCTCACGATGTCTTTGAGGTCTTCATGTGTCTGGTTAGCAAATTTTGGGCCAGCCTGGGCTACAGAGCAAGATCCTGTCTCAAAGAAAGCTTTGGTGGGTGGGGGTGGGGCTTGAGGTTGCATAGATAAAGGAAGGGACATACTCGTGTGACTATGAGGTAAGTCATAGACGGACCACAGTAGCCATACTCAGGCTAGGCAGATGGCTCGCCCACGTAGTGCATAAGTGTGAGGACCCAAGTTCCACCATCAGCACCCACATCAAAAGCCCAGTGCAGTGGCACATGCTTTCAATCCCCCACCACAGGGTGGAGGCAGGAGGATGCCTGTGTGAACCTGGGAGCTCCTGGCCAACCAATGAGAAATGCCATCTCAAAGGCAAGGGGAAGGCTTTTTGAGGAAGATCACGCAAGGTTGACCTCTGGCCCACGCACATGCTCACACTCGCGCATGTACACTCATGTACACACACCCACCTCTCTACCCCTTCACTTCCATTTCTTTCACTTGTCTCTTTTCTGTTGTTGTTTTTTCAAGAAGAGTCTCTCGTAGCCCAGGCTGGCTTCAGATTCAAACTATAGCAGAGGTTGGCCTTGACCTCCTGGGCCTCCGCCACTTGCCAAGCGCCGGGACTGTGTGAGCAGCACCAGTGTGGCTCCAGTTTCCTTCACACTGAACATTCGGCTCACCAGAGTGAACGCTGAAGCCTGTGGAGGGAGGGCTGAGATGTTCCCAGCCCGCTCTCCGTGAGCTAGCTCAGTCCACACAGCCTCTGCGCTGGGAGAGAGGTGTTCAAAGAGCAGGCAGCTGAGACACGACCTGAACATAGGCCCAGGCTCACACACTTAGAGCCTGGGCTCCACACTCGGGAGGTCGGTTCTGGCTCCAGAGCATATGGTGGCTACCACCCGTACCAAAGCCTGTCTTGTCAGAGGCCCCAGATTTGGCACACTGTTATGAGGGGATGAGGAAATATGTTTTAACTGTCAGTTGGGTCTGTATCTGAGTTTTTTGGTATTTGATCCTCCCTGGTTTCAGGACAGTCTTTGTTCTCCATTTAGCTGAGTCTCGTCAGCTCACCCTTAGACCGGAAGTTTCCATCTTCACAGGCATGGGTAGAAAGGAGTGGCACGTAAGGTTACTTCATGGCAGCATGTTTTTCCTCAGGGCCTCCAGACTGAGGCTTAAGAGGTCGTGAAGGAGGGAACGTGGTGGATGTCCCCATGCTTAGACCACAGGCAAGGACGCAGAGACTCTCATAGGCATCTACCAAAGCGGGCAAGCACGTACCAAAGCGGGCAAGCAGGTGGTAGACCTTTGCCAGCCTGGTCCACTTCTCTGCTTCCACGTCCCCAGGGGAGAAGCTTCTTGAAGGGCAAGTGATCCAGTTGGAGGACGGGAGCACGGCGTACATCCACCAGGTGACGATACAGAAAGGTGAGGCGCCCCAGACTCCGCTGTGGAGGGAGGCCTGGCGGCCCCAAGTGCCCTCCATGGCCACAGCTCCAGAGAAGACTGGCGTTGCTCTCCTTGCAGAGTCCTTCTCCTTTGAAGATGGGCAGCCTGTGCAGCTGGAGGACGGCAGCACAGCCTACATACACCACACACCCAAAGGTGAGCCCGTGGGCGTCAGCAGCTCGGCCTACATACACCACACACCCAGAGGTGGGCCCGTGGGCGTCAGCAGCACAGCCTACATACACCACACACCCAAAGGTGAGCCCATGGGCGTCAGCAGCTCGGCCTACATACACCACACACCCAGAGGTGGGCCCGTGGGCGTCATGGCTGCTGGGGAGGGCAGGGCCTTGTGGGTGAGCACAAACACCCTCTTCCCAGAGACACAACCCTGCTTACCTCTAGAACAGCCTTGCATACCTTCCCTGGGCAGACCACAAGGGGGGACAGGGAGTCTCGAACATCAGCATGGGTTCTGGTGCGTTCTCCCAAACCAGGGTAAGAAAACTCATTCGTCTTTAACAGAGAAAGAATGTCCTCAGTAGGTATAGTGGCTATGGAATATAATGTTAGAAAAAGTTTCTAACATACTAAAGAGTTAGCATTTAGGCCACGTGTGGTGGTGCACGCCTTTAATCCCAGCACTCAGGAGGCAGAGGCAGGAGGATCTATGTGGGTTCGAGCCTAGCCTGGTCTATATAAGGGAGTCCAGGACAGCCAGGGCTCTGTTACACAGAGAAATCCTGTCTCAAAAAAGCAAAAACCAACAAATCAAACAAACCAAAAATAAACAAACAAACAACAACAAACAAGGCAGGAAGGAAGGCAGGAAGGAAGGAAGGCAGGCAGGCAGGCAGGCAGGAAGGCAGGAAGGCAGGAAGGCAGGAAGGCAGGAAGGCAGGAAGAGGAGTGATGATTTAGTCTGACCGCAGTCCCATGGCACGTTCTCAGTAGGCATTGTTGGCATTGTTGGTGCAGGAGCTTACACAGCAGAACAGAGTCAGACAGCCCTGCCCGCTGCAGCTCAGCTGTCATGGGTGAATGGTTGTACACTGAGAGACCCAGAGAGAGCGCCTCTGAGCACTGGCAGATAGACTCACCAGGGGCCGGGCTGTGTGAGCAGCTTCCCCTGGAGAGCCTGGAGAGGTGACTCAGCAGTTAGAGCAAGTACTGCTCTTCCAGAGGACCCAGGCTTGGTTCCCAGCACCCACAATCAGGAACACAGTGGCCTGTGCTCCGGTTTCACAGGGCCCAGTACTCTCTGGCCTTCTCCAGCTCTGCGCACAGTGATGCACACAAGCTTACACGAGCGTCTTACACACACACACACACACACACACACACACACTTTCCAATCTTAAACAGCCCAGTTGTCTGACAGTTCCGACTTCACTGTCATGAAGACACACGCACATTTACACGCTGACGTCTTGGCTGAATGCTTGGAGCCCAGGATGGTGACAGATGTGGGCCGCATCTTCAACAGTGCGGCCCTGGCTGGAGCACTGTGCCCGTCCCATCGCGCAGTCCCAGTGGCGGGCGGCAGTGCGTTTAGAGCCATCTCAGAGGTGGTTGGAAATCCAGCCCTATCCCAGGCCAGAATTCACTTAGCAGTTTTTATGAATTTCAAACCAGCAATCCAAACTGCAATTATCAAAAATCAATGTAACACAATAGGATCCAAAAGCAGACTGATTGGATACTCGTTGAGCAACGACCATAGAACAATGCTGTATTTATTTTCCATTAAACAGTTATGATTGTGTAAGAGTGGGAAACGATGTGTAAATGACAACACGGAATCAGATCTGAGGCGCTTCAGCCGGGTGGGTTTGTGTTGTGTGGCTAGACAGCATGCAGAGTGCAAAGTGTGTGTGTGGAGTGTTCCGTATGATGCGCCACTAGCGGCCCAGCTTTCTACAGCTCCAGCACCCCGTTGAGTGGAGCCACGCGGGGTCACTATCCGCTGTCTAAGCATCTGGGGGCTTAGGAAGAGGAGTGGCAGGGTAGACTCAGCACGCCAGGCGGGACCAGCCAGTGCCGGAGTGGGTGCGGGTGGTGACCTTTAATGGAGCAAGAAGGCCAGGAAACTGAGCAAAGAGATGAGAGCCAGGGCCAGAGTGGGCCAGCCTGTCAGAATAGAGAGTTGGATTCTCATCCTAAAACCAAATGAAGTGGGGTGCGGACTGGCCAGTTCCTGAGCAGGAAGCTATCAAGAAAATAGGAGTCAAGATGAGAATGGAGCCCCTCATCGGGCAGTGGTGGTGCACGCCTTTAATCTCAGCACTTGGGAGGCAGAGGCAGGCGGATTTCTGAGTTCAAGGCCAGCCTGGTCTACACAGTGAGTTCCAGGACAGCCAGGGCTACACAGAGAAACCCTGTCTTGAAAAACCAAAAGAGAAAGAGAGAGAGAATGGAGCCCCTTGAGAGGCCCAGTCAGTGTGCCTGGGAGGCCATATCACCACATGGAGGCCCCTGTAGGGCCTGATTCCCTCTGGTGTGCTTACCACTCACACTCTAAAGTCAGGGTCTCAGCTGGGTCTCCCCGTGTGGCATCAGGCCTAACCTCATGTGCCCTGTAGAGGGCTATGACCCCAGCGCCCTGGAAGCTGTCCAGCTGGAAGATGGCTCCACCGCATACATTCATCACCCTGTGTCTGTGCCATCGGACAGCGCCATCCTGGCTGTGCAGACAGAGGTGGGCTTGGAGGACCTGGCGGCGGAGGACGAGGAAGGCCTCAGCGCAGACACGGTGGTGGCCCTGGAGCAGTACGCCAGCAAGGTGAGCACAGAGAGCTCCCTGCAGGTGTGAGCCAGGTGAGCACAGAGAGGTCTCTCTGCTGGTGTGAGCCAGGTGAGCACAGAGAGGTCTCTCTGCTGGTGTGAGCCAGGTGAGCACAGAGAGGTCTCTCTGCTGGTGTGAGCCAGGTGAGCACAGAGAGGTCTCTCTGCTGGTGTGAGCCAGGTGAGCACAGAGAGGTCTCTCTGCTGGTGTGAGCCAGGTGAGCACAGAGAGGTCTCTCTGCCGGTGTGAGCCAGGTGAGCGCTGAGTACTGCCGCCTATTCATCACCTCTTGGCACTGCCAAAACCCTACTTCCCTGGCCAAGTGTAGTGGTCTGTGCCAGGATCCCAGCCCTTGGCATGTGGAGACAGGAGCTTAAAGCCATCCTGGACCACACATGGTCCTATCTCAAACCAAACCAAAACAATTTCCCGCCCCCGCCCCATGCTGTGTTAATTCTGCTCTGTGGGTCTTAGGCCCTCAGCTGGGTCTCGTATCTTCCTCAGGAGTACATATAGGGACATGAAGATTTTCCCCTCAGGTTCTACACGACAGCCCGGCTTCCCATAATGGCAAAGGGCAGCAGGTTGGAGACCGAGCGTTCCGCTGTGGCTACAAGGGCTGTGGTCGTCTCTACACCACCGCCCATCACTTAAAGGTAAGGCTGGCAGGAGGCTTTCAGCTGCCTCTTCCCTGTAAGGCTGCTCTGGGACCGCACTGGCCCCTGCCCCATGTTACCTGCTGGAGGGAAGAGGCACATGTGCAGAAGTGTCGCAAAGGACCCAGCGTGTGGGAGGGAAGAGAATCAGAGGATTAACCAGTCCCATCCCACAGAGCTTTGGGTTTGCTTTTCCTCGCAGGTCCACGAACGAGCTCACACAGGCGACCGTCCATACAGGTGTGACTTCCCCAGCTGTGGAAAGGCCTTTGCCACAGGTAACATGCCGAGACAAGGACAAGGTCTGCTTCCAGTTGACAGCAAAGGGTTCTAGATCCACCTGGGGACCTCCACAAAGGTGGCCAAGCACAAACTGCTGTCCTAGAGAGACCACTGAGGTGTGTGCTCTCTGAAGGGCCTGCAGGAGAGGCCTGCCTCCTGTATCAGCTCTAGCAGCCACCAGCTATAGGCTACTGAGGCCTGTGGCTTCTCTGGCTTTGTTTGCTCTGTGAAACCAGCACCCTCAGGCTGTGCTTCTGTAGGCTCCCTGTGAGATTCATGTTCTGGAATGTCTCCATCTGGCCTTACAAGTGTCCCAGGGCATTGTGGGCTTTTCCTGGGCAGGATGGGACAGAGGCTGTCCTGGGCCTGTGGAGCCTCCTGGAGCATCACTTAAGATAGAAAGCCTCCAAGTAAGGCTGGCAGGCAGGGCCGAGGCTCTGCGGCACTCTCCTTACGTCCCACCGCACACGGACAGGCTACGGGCTGAAAAGTCACGTGCGCACTCACACGGGTGAGAAACCGTACAAGTGTCCAGAGGAGCTGTGCAGCAAGGCCTTCAAGACCTCAGGGGACCTGCAGAAACACGTCCGGACCCACACAGGTAGGCTGGGCCTGCCACCCTAGCCCCAGGGGCCAAGGGCTCACTCTGCTTCTCAGGTTGAGGCCCAGAGCCCCGAGCCATCCTTCCTTGCTCTGGTCCTCCTGAGCCATCGTCCCTTACATCCCTGTCTGCACAGGTGAACGCCCATTCCGGTGCCCTTTTGAGGGCTGCGGCCGGTCCTTCACCACATCAAATATCCGCAAGGTCCACGTGCGCACCCACACAGGCGAGCGGCCCTACACCTGCCCTGAGCCCCACTGTGGCCGTGGCTTCACCAGCGCCACCAACTACAAGAATCACGTGCGCATCCATACAGGTGGGCCAGCTGGCATGTGAGGAGCACCTCCCTGGGTCCCACCTCCCCCTCTGTAGGCTTCTGGTCCAGGTACCTCTCAGCTCCAGCCTTTCTCTGCCAGGCACTCCAGGCTGGGCTGGGGTGGGTACCCCAGACGGCTGTCTCACCTACCGTGAGCAGTGCCCCCATTGGTAGCTGGGTCTAGCCTGACAGTCTCGTCCGCCTCTGTAGAGTTGAACAGCTCTAGCCACACTTGTAAGGAAGCATCTACTCTGCACCACTGTGGTGTCAGCTTCCAGCACCACACCCTGTCCAGCTTTCCCTGTCTCAGCCATTCCCCCATCCTGACACTTTGTTCTTTGCCTCACTGTCTCTCTTCTTCTGCCTGCAACTCTCAACCCTGCACCCCAACATTGCCGTGTCTGCCCTCACTCCCTTCTCTAAGCGCCCCTTACGCGCCACCTTGTCTCTGGGTGCAGGGGTCCCACTCTCATGCCCTCCTGTCTTCCACAGGCCACCTTCCCCAACTCCTGCCCCCAGTCTCAGTTCTCAGCCCCTGCCCTGTCCCCCAACCCTCTCCCCCTAGCTTCCCCCTTGCCAGCCCTAGTTCCCACCCCTCACAGCCCAGTGTCCCCAGGGGAGAAGCCATACGTTTGCACGGTGCCAGGCTGCGGAAAGCGCTTCACGGAGTACTCGAGCCTGTACAAACACCACGTGGTGCACACGCACTGCAAGCCCTACACGTGCAGTAGCTGCGGCAAGACCTACCGGCAGACCTCCACCCTGGCCACGCACAAACGCAGTGCGCATGGGGAGCTGGAGGCCACGGAGGAGAGCGAGCAGGCCCTGTACGAGCAGCAGCAGCTCGAGGGTGAGGGAGGGAGAGAGAGCGGGCGGGAGGTGGGGCCACAGGGCCTCTGCCAGTGTCCAGCAGCAGGTGACAGCCTAGGCTTTCCTCTCCTAGCTGCCTCTGCCGCTGAGGAAAGCCCCCCACCCAAACCAACCCACATTGCTTACCTTTCGGAAGTGAAGGAAGAGAGCAGTGACATCCCAACCCAAGTAGCCATGGTGACGGAGGAGGATGGGGCCCCCCAGGTGGCTCTGATCACTCAGGATGGTACCCAGCAGGTAGAAGCCCTGGGGATGGGTGGACAGTCTGACGGTGGCCCCTGAGGTCCTCAGCCCTGAGGGGACCAATGTGCCACCCAGCCCCGCTCCTCCCTGTGTCATCTGAATAACATGCATGTACTTAAGAGGGGTCACATCAGGTCTTGAGGGTCTTGAAGCCGGAAGTCTGCCGGTGTAGCTGGTGGCAGAGTACTTTGCCCCTTGGCAATACCTCATTGTCTAGTGAGCCTCTTCCTGCTAGGGTGAGGAGGAAGGCACCTTAGGTGGAGGCCCTGACCTGCATGCAGTGGGCTACCGAGGCACAGGAGTGGGAAATACAAGTGCCAGAGGGAGGCCTCGCTGCTGCTTCTCTAGCCATGGCCAGAGCTCCTACCCTGCGACCAGCCCAGTACTCCCACCCTGCCACCAGCCCAGTGCTCCCACCCTGCCACTAGCCCAGTGCTCCCACCCTGCCACCAGCCCAGTGCTCCCACCCTGCCACTAGCCCAGTGCTCCCACCCTGCCACCAGCCCAGTGCTCCCACCCTGCCACCAGCCCAGTGCTCCCACCCTGCCACCAGCCTGTCTCTCTCCTGTCTGCAGGTCAGCCTATCCCCCGAAGACCTGCAGGCGCTGGGGAGTGCCATCAGTGTGGTGACTCAGCACGGCAGCACCACCCTCACCATCCCCGGTCATCAAGAAGAACTGGCCACGTCTGGCACACACACGGTCACCATGGTCAGCGCAGATGGCACACAGACTCAGCCCGTATGATCAGGCAGTTTCCTTGTTCTCTGTCTAACCTTGTCATGGGGGATCAGAGGGCATTTCATGCTCAGACCAAACCAACCAAGATTTCTACGTGACAAAGACACCGTAAAAAGTCTCCCTGCCAGGCCTAGTGCTATGGGCCTGTAATTGTAGCTACCTGGGAAGCTGAGGCAGGGGGACCACAACTTTAAGGTCAGTCTGGGATAAACAAGATGTGGGGTACAACCCAGTAATAGAGCTGTTCTCTGGCATATGTGAAGTCTTCAGTTCAATTCCCAAGACTCAACCCCACTAAATTTTAAAGTCTCCCCTCAAAGGTCAGGTGTGGTGATGCACACCTTTAATCCCAGCACTCGGGAGGCAGAGGCAGGCAGGTGTCTGTGAGTTTGAGGTCAGCCTGATCTATAATGATTTCTAGGACCACAAAGAGAGACCATGTCTCAAACAAACAAAACCAGTTGCCTTAGCAACCTTCATCTTTAAAAGCCTTTGATAGACATCTCCATACAGTGTGTAGGACAGGCGCAGTGGCCCGTGGCCATAACCCCAGCGCTTGGGCTAAGACAGCTCAGGGTCAGCCTGGACAGCTTACTGAGACCCTGCCTCAAAAATATAAACCATGAGAAGGACTGGGGTGTAAGCTCAGTGATTGTGTACCCAAGTCCCCAAGTTCAGTCCCCAGTGCTGTCTCTACCGCCCTCCAAGAAAATCCTGCAAACTGAAGAGAAGAATGCAACCGTAATCACTTCCAAACCCTGGGGCTTTGGGAGTGACCACAGTGGCCTTCTCCTTCCTGTCTGTGCTGCCCCTGGCCATGCAGCAGGTGCAAGGTCTTCTGCTTGTGTGTTCTCAGGTCACAATCATTACCTCTGGGGCCTTGGTGACTGAGGACTCAAGTGTGGCATCTCTTCATCACCAACAGGTGGCGCTGTTGGCCACGGCCAACGGAACACACATCGCAGTGCAGGTGGGTAGAGGAATGGAGGCAGTAGGCTCCTGACCAGAGGGGGAAGTGAGGGGAGGGAACGGTGAGGGAGAGCTCAGGCCCCCTCTGCGTATACAGGGAGACTGGGGAGTCCTTCACCTTGCGGGTGACTGAGGCAGCGCCCGTGGTTCACACTCTTAGTCTTTCTCTTCACCTGGGAAATAGAGAGGCTTCTCAAAGGCCCTTTCTAGCCAGTTACCCTTGTGAGCCAGCTGGTGTCTGACACAGAGCGGCCTGTGATGCCCAGGATGTGCCTAACAGGACTCTTTACCAGGGCGTTTCCCTCTAGAGCCCTACTTAGAAAGAGGGGCAGTGGCTCTCACCTTTAATCCCAGCACTTGGGAGGCAGAGGCAGGCGGATTTCTGAGTTCGAGGCCAGCCTGGTCTACAGAGTGAGTTCCAGGACAGCCAGGGCTACACAGAGAAACCCTGTCTTGAAAACCAAACCAAGCATGAGAGCGAGTGGAGCATACAGGCCTGGGGTCTGGAAGGGAAGGCCTCACCCTCTCCCCCTGCTGCACCTCTCCACAGCTGGAGGATCAGCAGACCCTGGAGGAGGCCATAAGTGTAGCCACTGCTGCCATGCAGCAAGGGGCTGTGACCCTGGAAACCACAGAGGGCAGCTGCTGAGCTCAAGAGGACCAGCCCCCACACCACACTGGAGAAGGCGCCATGCTCACAGGCAGCCCTGCCTCCGGGGACCCCGGCCGTGGCTGACCCCAAGAAGATGGCTACATAGGCCTCAGGGGTGATGAGGCAACAGGAAAATGGCCTCTAGTGGAAAGGGCTGTGGGCTACACCCAAGATGCGGGCCAGGCAGCAAGCAGTGGACATTGAGCCTGGTTAGCAGGTGCCCCAGACACCTGCTTTCCTCCCTTGGGAGAATATTCTTCCCGCTTCTGTCCACTCCCTTTCTCAGGGAGGTGGTGACTACGTGGATGAGGACTGGCCTCCACCCTGGCTGGTAGTGCCACCAGGGGAAAGGTCAGCAGCTTCTCAGCTCAGTGTCTCCCAGCAATAACCATCTCCTGGGGTGAGGTGGCCAGGATGCCTGGCCACTTGGCACCAGGGACTTCCCACCACCACAGTCAGAATTCATTCCTCAGGGCCTGTGGCTGGAGTGAAGGTGCCTCTTCACTTGTCGGAGGCAGAGAGACAAGAGAGTGACCTGCACCTGGACTGCTGGGAACTGGGTTTCCTTTGTTTTGTGGTTTGGTTTTTTAATCCTATTTTGATAATTTTTTTTTTCCTGCTCTGGGTGGTGGCGGCAAACGGGTGAATGAGTATTTAATAAAAGTTGCAAGTTTCCACCCAGGCTCCTTCAATCGTTTCAGTGCTGGGCCCTGGGGGCGGGGCTGGCTTCCCCAGCACAGCCCTGCATAGCCTCCCGCCCACCCAGCCGGCAGGTGGCTCTCCACGGGCTCAGGCTGGAGGAGGCCCTAGGAGAGGTGGGCTCTGGGAGCCGCTGGTAGGCTTCTGCCCACACCTACACCAGACAGAACTCGAGTGGCTCTGCTCCCCAGGCTGAGTCCACGGATGCTTGAGAGCTCTGGGTCTTCTGCCTTCATTGAATGGAGCCTGGGCCCGCCCTTCCCAGACACCTTCACCACACACAACCTCACCAAGGTCCCAATGCCTTCTTGTACCAGTGATGACACCCAGCTCTGTAACCCAGTTAGGGGCCAGGACATCGAAGTCCATGCTGCAAGATTCCAAAGACACAGGGGGACCCTGTTACAGACCGTGGGAACAGACATGGCAGCACAGACACTGGTGTGATGGTACCTCACGAGGAGCGCTGTACCGCTAACCACAGCTGTGTGGGAACACCGGGAGGGATTGGGTGTGCCTCTTCCTCCCTCCTAGTCCTCTCTCTATGATGTTCTAATGAGACCCCAGCCCCTTCCTGCCACCTGAGGAGAGAGCCAGGAAATCAAGGACCAAGTACATCCTCTCCTGGGATACCTAGAAAGCCCACATTTGCTGTTGTTTATCTGGGATCTTTTCTAGTTTTGTTGTTGTTGTTTGGTTGGTTTTTGGTTTTTCGAGACAGGGTTTCTCTGTGTAGCCCTGGCTGTCCTGGAACTCACTCTGTAGACCAGGCTGGCCTCGAACGCAGAGATCCACCTGCCTCTGCCTCCCAAGCGCTGGGATTAAAGGCGTGCGCCACCACTACCAGGCTTTGCTAGTTTGTTTTTGAGACAGAATTGTTGTTCTTAGCTTAGATGGTCTCAAACGCATCCCTAAGTTTTAGAACTCCAAGCGAGGGACTATAGTGTGTCTCTCCATATCCTGTTCCTGTTTACTCTGGACATCAGCCCGTGTAAGTGGAGGGACTGGGCATGCCCCCCCCCCACCCGAGGGAGTATCTGTGTAGGTGTGTGTGTGTGTGTGGGGGGGTGCTCCAGAATTAGCCTTCACAGGGCTTCATTGAAATGTAACGGCCACCATGATCTGCGTGGGCATCACATCTTAAGACGTGGAGGCTGCTGAAGAGGGCTCTGCCCCTGATCTGCCCTGCCTCTTCCAGGACCTCTGAGGTGAGCCCCATTGTCAAGGTCACCCTGTGTGCCTAGATACAGGCTCTGGTGTCTTCAAGGCCACCAAGTACAAAGTGTTCCGAAGGTTCTTTTAGAGCCAAGGCCCAGGGAGGGAGAAATGGTAAACCCAGAATGCCAAGGCACCCCGTCCTGGAGAAGCCGCTGGCTCCGTCCTTCCTCCGGTTGGGTTGCTTTTGCGTAGGTAGAGCTTGCTGAGATCCTGCTAGGTGACCCTAAAAAGAAATGTCCTGTCCCAAGCCTACAGTTTTCTTTATGTCCAGTCTCGGGCATCCACACAGCTCCGTGGGACAGGAACTTACTAAGAATAGACCCTCAAGGTTAACTGGTCCAAGCTCTTCCACTTGGTAAAGCTTGACTCCTGTTTTGTCTCCCTCCAAGTCTGGAAGGGCCTGCTTTCTTCTAGAGCTACCGCTGGGAGCCTGGGAAGGTACTGGGGCAAGCAGGCTTCTAAAGCGACTACCTGTGCTGAGGCAATCAGGCCCAGCCAAAGGAGGGCTCTTGCTTAGGTAGGAGTGGGAAGCAGAACCTGGCTGGAGCAATCGGTCAGGCACTGGAAGCAAGAGAGAGCAGGCAGGTGGAGCTCTCGGCCCGCTCAGCACCAGGGCCTCTCTGCGGTCTGCAGCCGTTTGCATTTCCTGAAACCGGATCTTGGTGTCAGAGCCGCCCCTGTGCCGGGGCGGGCGCCTCAGCCATGGCCCTGCGCAAGGAGCTGCTCAAGTCCATCTGGTACGCCTTCACTGCACTGGACGTGGAAAAGAGCGGCAAGGTCTCCAAGTCCCAACTCAAGGTGAGGGGCATCGCCGGGGCTCAGGGGAGGCTGACCCGACACACCAGCTCTGACCCCTGAGAGTCAGTCACGGAAGCCCTTGCTACGGGCAGACACCTTACCATCCAGCAGCCCCGGCCCGGGGTGGAGCGCTGATTCAGAGTGACAAAGGCAGCGTAGCTCAGTGGATGCTCCCCAGAGGCTCCAGGCTTGTGTCACCAGAAGCCACTGTCCAGAACCAAGTACCATGACTGGAAGGACAGTAGAGGTGGCATCACGAAGTTCTGAGTTTCAGTAGCCAGGCCCCTTCCCAGGCTCCTTGCGGGCTCCCCGAGCGTCATGCTTGGGCACGTAGCCTGCTCCTCCCTGTGGCTTCCTCATGGCTTTGAAGAAAGACAGTTAGTTAGTGCTTGCCAGTCACTCCCTTGGCTCTAAGAGCCTCCTCCATTTGCAAAGCAAGCTGGCAACTGAAGCAAGCGTGGGCCACCTATCAGCGCAGGAGCAGAACAGGTTGGGAGATTTATCTTATGCCTTGAGACTTAAGGCTGAGGGTGTTGGGGAATCCAGGCCTGAGAAAACCCCTTCAGTGACCACACACACACACACACACAAACACTGCACCCACCCCCATTATCTTAAAACCATTAGGCCTGGACAGTTCTGAAGAGAAGGGGCTCTCTCTCTCCCTCTTGGGTAGCATCTTCTTCCCAGGGGAGAATGTAGGGGAGACAGCAGAGGTCTAGGCTGCTGGAGCCAGGGGGTGCTGGGCCAAGTGTCAGAGCAGCCGTGTCCTTCCGACCCTGCTAGTGATCACGTCACTCTCTGTAAATACTTTATCTAGGGCTTCACATGAGGCTGTGTCTCCCTCCCACTGTCCCCTCAAGAGCTCAAGAGAGGGCCATTTACAACCTCCACTGTTTATAACCAAGACAGGAAACCTGGGAAGTAAACGGGACAGAACAGGCACGGCCCACCTCTGTCTCAACCCCAACATTGCAGAAGTGGGGTCCTGTGAACTTAGATGCTCCAGCTAGCTGTATCCCCGTCTACCCCGCTTAGCTGGATTTGTGAGCATCTATGACTAATATTCTCACTGCCCCAGGAAGGAGAGCCCAATACCACCTCTGGGTCCCTAGAGAGGCAGGCTATCCCTTCCCACGCATGTCCAGCTCATGTCACCTAGTTGAGTTCTGCCCATGAAAGAAAACTAGGTCATCGAGACACCAACCCTGTAGAACCTGTGCCCCCAACCCTGTCCCTTGAGTACCCCACCACATGGCTTCTTGTGCTTCTTGTGCTATGCTCCATCTCTGTGACTTCTGACCCCTCTCCAGGCCCTCTGTGTGCCTTATGTGCAGAGGGTGCGGCCCCCAAGCAGTTCCCATTTCTTGATGTTATCAGTCAGGAAGGCCTCGCAACTAGAGCCCCCTCACCCTTCTGGGTTAGCTTCTGGCTGGCCCCATTCCCACCCCACCCCCACTCCCCGACACCCACAGGTTGAGTATTTCGGAGAAGATTCTCTGAGCCCGCACACGCTTACACTGTGCACCTCCCAGCTCGAATCGAGCCCTCTCGAAGTGACATCTCTGACCATAAAACATAAATGTCACACCTGCCTGACAGGAAACGAGTCCACTCTCAAACTGACACTAAGAGTTTGGGGCCATGTGGAGGGGAGGCAGAAACGTCAGGGCTCTTGCATATGAGGAAGGGTTTCCCCCCACCCCACCCCCGGGGCCCACCGTGGTGGATGCTGGGCTGGAAGGGAAGTAATAACACTGTCGGAGGAGTAATGGAGAAGTGGTCAGAAGGCAGAGGAAGAAGCAGAGGACAGAGATACACCAGCGGCTCGGGCTGAGCTGGTCCTAGGAATACGGGTCCTAGCCTTGGTGTCCTCTGTTGGGGACAGGCAGGAAACTATATAAACGTACCCCCCCAAGCCCCAGATCACACGGTGTCCGAGTCGCCTCTTCTCTCCTCCATGGAGGGCTGCCTTGGCTAGCCTGGTGCATCCTGCTGAGGCCAGAAGAAGAGGGGAAGGGGCTGAGAAAAGCCCAAGGGGCTGGATGTGGTGGTATACCTGTGACCCCAGCCCTTGAGGTTGAAGCAGGAAACTCCAGGGATTGTTTCAAAAAAAAATATATGAAGAAACAAACAAACCCAAAGGACAGGGTGGTTTGATTTGGTTTTCCGGGGGGGTGAGGGTTGGGGGGTGAGGGTTGGGGGGTGAGGGTTGGGGGGTGAGGGTTGGGGGGTGAGGGTTGGGGGGTGAGGGTTGGGGGAGAGAGAAACACAATTTCTTCTATGAAGTCTCTTATTTGCTTTTTTGGTTTCGTTTGTTTTATTCTCATTTTCTTATTCTTGTTTTTGTTTAGTTTGTTTTTTGGCTTTTTTTTCGGTTTTTGGTTTTGTTTTCTGTTTTCTAGGTTTTTGTTGTTATGTTTTGTTTTGCTTTGTTTTGTTTTTGAGACAGGGTTTCTCTGTGTAGCCCTGGCTGTCCTGGAACTCATTTTGTAGACCAGGCTGGCCTTGAACTCACAGACATCTTCCTGCCTCTGCCTCCCAAGTGCTGGGATTAAATGAGTGCTCTTTCTTGTTTATTTACATGTGATTGCATTTGCTTCTGTGTGTGTGTGTGGGGGGGGATCTGTGATGACCGCAGTGTACAGTTGAAGGTCAGAGGGCAGCTTAAGGAGCCAGTTCTCTCCAGCCACCAGGTAGGTCCCAGACTTTGAGCTCGGGCTGCTGGGCCGGGACAAGCACCCTCCCCTTCTGGGCTTTCCTCCTCCAGGCCACTGAGTTGCTTCAGAAAGCTCGAGACTTTTGACTAGTTTGCTGTAAACAGTCAAAATGGACCAGTGAGAAGAGCTGCCCTGCCCAGGCAGACTCCGACTGGGAGGTTGCCACAGTGTCTTGCCTTTAATCCCAGCACTCAATGTAGCCCAGGCTAGCCTCAAACATACACTTTTGTCTCTTCCAAGTCCTAAAACTAACGGCCTATGACGCCATGCCTAGCTGTGTCTTTTAAGAGAATGACTTGGGACGTATGAAAAGGTCACACCTATGATCCCAGCACTCGGGGCGGGGTGGGGGTCAGGGGTGTCTGAGGCAGGATTGCTGAGAAGTTGAGGCTAACCTGGGCTACAGTATAGGTCACTGCCTGCTGCTTTTGTGGGGTTCCCACTTTGTGTGCATCTCCCCTGCAGCTGTCAGACAGGGAGGGGTCCAGGATCTGAAGGTTGGGCACTGCAGAGCCAGACCTTTACATTCTTGTGGTCAGTGTAGACATGACAACTAATTTCTCCCTGGACCTGGGTCCCTGGGGAGAAAAGCTCCATCCCACACCTACAGTGGAAAGAGCAAGTACACAGAACCTTCTAGGCCCAGGGCTGCCCACTCTGAGGTCAGGGACAGACTGCAGGACTCCAGATGACAGGGTATGAAAAATACAGACACCTAGACCCCACCCCCGGAAACTGTGAGTCAGGGAGGGGCAGGCCTTTCAGTTTCACCTGCTCAAGTGGAGACCCAGAGGAGGCCTCAGAGCTAGACCCTGGGCATGTCATTTCCTCTCTCTGCCTGGCCTCCATTTCCTTACCTGCGAAGCTCAGATAATGAGTCCCTATCTCCTGGCCCAGGGCTGATTGAGATCTGCTCTCAGTGAGTTCCTGCCCACCGCTGCCCCACCCCTGCCCCACCCTTGCCGGTTCCTTTCCTGCCTGGTCCCACCCCTCACCCCACCTCAGGCATAGGAAAATCTAGCAGTCTGAGGTCAGCCTCACTGTGCAGAGGGCCCGCCCCCCCCCCCCCCCCCCCCGAGTGTCTAGAGCCCCAAGTCCCACCTCATCCAGACAGCTGACAGTCCGGTCCTGGGCTCTGCAGCGTCAGTCACAAAGGCACAGATGAGGACCCTGTGACGTGTATGTAGGTGAATCCAGGTGAACATTCAAGGAAGGGGACAGACCTGGAGTTGCAGCTTAGCTGATGGAGGGCTTGTCTAAGTGTGCATGGAGCCCAAGGTTGGGTTAGTCCTGCACCACCTAAACTGGGCATGGTAGAGAATGCTTCGTTTTTTTGATGGGAGAGGCAAGAGGATCAGAAGTTCAAGGTCATGCAGAATGAGTTTGAGGCCAGCAGCCCCACTAGCTGAGAGCCTATCTCAAGAAACAAACCAGGAATGGGCTGGAGAGATGGCTCAGTGGTTAAGAGTAGAGGACCCATGTGGTGACTGACAATTTTCTCGTAACTCCAGTTCTATAAACAAGCAAGATGCTATTGACCTTTAACCTCAGTACCGGAAGGCCGAGGTAGAAGGACTGGGAGGCCAGCTTAGCCTACAGAGTGGCAACCTTGTCTCAAATGCCCCTCCTGGATTTTTTCTGTCATAAAGGCAGTGCCTATCCCAGGTTCAAACAACAGACGGGCTGGCAGGGATTCAGCAAGTTAAGCGCCTGCTGTTCAAGCCTCAGGTCCCGAGTTTGATCCTGTGCGCACACACATACCCCGTTGCAAGATGAGAACTGAAGTTGTCCTCTGAGTACTACACAAGAGCTGTTAAAATAATAGATTTAGAAAACAAAGTGCACCCTTAACAGCTGTTATTACTCTGCCTGGTTATTAAGTCGTGCTGTGAAATGATCCGGTGCCGCCCCATTTGTGAATTTCTGGGTGTCTGTCGCCCACTCAGAACTTCTAAGCCAAACCTCTTTCCCCAGAGCTCAGTTAATGCCCTCCCTGGATCTGTGTGGATTGTCTGAGTGACTTACACGAGCTGTGAGGTGTTTACCCCTCCCCACCCCCTACCCTTCCAACCTCTCACCCTCATCCCCTCACCTCCCCACCCCGGCAAATACATAAATGTTAAACACCTTAGGGATGGCTCTGGAGGCACTGGCTCCTCTTACAAAGGACCCTGGTTGGGCTCACAGCTGCCTGTAACTGCAGTTCTAGGGGATCTGACACCCTCTTCTGGCCCATGCAGGCACTGCATGCACACGATACACAGACATATATGCAGGCAAAAATACCCATACAAGTAAAATAAAATTTTTATCATCTTTTAGATTATTTTTATTTAAAGAGGCTTTTAAGATCTAGGAATAACTAAGTACTTAAGAATATTAATGGCTAATATTCTCTTGAAGAAGACCCGACTGAGATTGGCTCCCAGCACCCACATCAGATGGCTCACAGCCTATATAACTCCAGCTCCAGGGAATCTGATGTCCTTCTCTAGCCTCCGAGGGGATGCACACTTATCCACACATACCCACACATAGGCACGCACACACACATCACATAATTAAAAGTCAAGTGAATCTTAATAAAATGAAAAAAATTCTGGGTCAAAGGTCACATCCAATTTAAAAGATTGTATTTTTGTTGTTGTTGTTGTGTGTGTGTGACAGAGAGAGAGAGAGAGAGAGAGAGAGAGAGAGAGAGAGAGAGAGTTAGTTTAGAAGTGTGAGTACCTTCAGAGGCCAGAAGAGATTCAGAGGTCCTGAGTTGTGAGCAGGCAGTTGTGTGCTTAGGTTCTGTGGAAGAGCAGCAAGTGTTCTTAACCACCGAGCCATCTCTCCAGCCCACACCCACAATTTTAAACTGAGAAATTCCTAAACACCATGAAGATGTCTAATTTAGCCAGTGATGGTGGTATACATCTGTATTCTCAGGATATGGAGATAGGAGGACCTTGAGTTCAAGGTTATATTTGGTTAATTGTGAGTTTAAGGCCAGCCTTGGCTACAATAGTGTGTGTGTGTATTCATATGGATATATATATATATATATCTCACACCCTGGTAGTAGGTTATTAAAGCTCCCACTTCCTCAGTGTTTGCTGTTACTGCCTTTTGCATCTTTGATTTAAAAAAAAAAAACACACTGCTGGGCAGTGGTGGCACACGCCTTTAATCCCAGCACTTGGGAGGCAGAGGCAGGTGGATTTCTGAGTTCGAGGCCAGCCTGGTCTACAGAGTGAATTCCAGGACGGCCAGGGCTACACAGAGAAACCCTGTCTCAAAAAAATAAAAACAAAACAAACAAAAAACCATACTACTTTCTGCACTGGATAGGAACTCACATTCCCTGCGTGCAGACCTGCCTGAGCCTGGTTCTGCATCTTTGTCATCCCCATGCCTCACAGTCCACAGCGGCTATAGCACATTTTATCATACATGCCTTCCCACATTCCCTATCTTCACTGGAGAGTAGCCATTTGGCTGGGGCTTGGCAGGAAGCATCCTCAAGTAGGCACTTTGAGAAGAGACACAGCAGATAGGAGTAAGTAGGACTCTCAGGTGAATACTGTCATTTCAAATAGTCTGTGGGCCACCTGGCGGTGGTGCCCTTTAACCCCAGTGCTCTGGAGGCAGAGGCAGGTGGATCTTTGTGAGTTTGAGCCCAGCCTGGTCTACAGAGTTCCAGGACAGCCAGGACTTCACAGAGAAACCATGTTTCAAAAACAAAAGATAATACTAATGAAAACAAAAAAAGACTGTAGATGTCCTGCACTGTTCTCTTGTGGCAGTCACTGGAATTTTAAATGCTGGACCTTGAGCTAACGGCACCTTTTAGATGGACCACAGATACATTGGCCAGAACTTTCCTGGATCTAAGTGACAAGGGAAAACTCAGAGGGCTTAAGGGGAAGGGTATTTACAACTCAGCTGTCACCGCCAGAATCCCAGGAATGGGGCTGGGAGAGTAGCTCAGTGGTAGGACACTTACCTAGCATTTGCAAGGTTCTGGGCTCATCCTTAGCATCATCACACACACACATACCCTCACTTACATACTCGTACACATACACACGTACACACACTTATATGCATACACACATACATACTCGCACGTACACAACAAATACACACTCATGAACACTCATGCACACAATCATACACACTTACAATCACAATACACATTTGCATGTACACACCCACACACATTTATTTGGGTTTTTTTTTTTTTTTTTTGAGAGTCTCATGTAGCTTAGGCTAGCCCCCAACTCCTGACCCTTCCTTCCTTCCTCCTCCTGAAGTGCCAGGACTACATGTCTGCTCACCATGCTCCTGACACCTTTACATTCTTTTTCTTTTATTTAAAGCAGCAAATTTGGGCTGGAAAGGTGACCCAGTGTGTAAAGGTTTACTGACAAGCCTGACAGCTTCAGAGTCCCCTCCCCTACATGGTGGAAGGGAAAGACTGGGTCCTCCAAGTTGTCCTCTAACCCCTATATCTACAGCATGGCTTAAGCATAGTGAAAAAAGTAATAAGAAATTTTCAATCACTTTATACAGTGGCTGACACACGGGAAGCAACAGGGATACAAGGCGTTTTCTTTGAGACAGGGTCTCGCTGTGTATCCATGGCTGCTGGCCTGGAACTCTCTGTGTAGACCAGGATGGCCTGGAACTCACAGAGACTCTCCTGCCTATGCCTCCTGAGTACAGGGGCTAAAGGTGTGCGCTCCCATACCCCACCCAATAAATGGCTATTTTTAACATTATTTTAACCACACTGTCCTCGATTAAGCATTGTAACAGAATTTCCCCAAAGCCCCTTCCCCCTCTTTCCCGCTTTTTACCAAATCTTCTGGATCAAACCAGCCCTTCGCCTTAGGATCATGGATTTCCTTAGCCAGTGCCCAACCCCCACGCCCACGCCCACGCCATCACGGCCACACAGCTACCATCTCTCCTGTTTCTCCATCTCACGGGGCCATTTCTCACGGGCACCCTCTGAACCTTCCCTAGCTCTCTCCCTGTTCAGGGGGGCCCTCCTCACATCACACTCCCCTAGGTGCATATGACAGCCTGAACACCGAGTCTTTGATTAAAAGCGATGAAATCAAGAGTCCTGCCCGGGAATGGCCCACTGCCTCCCTGCAGATAGCCTAGCACTCGTAGGCAAGCACTTGGGCTCTGAAATCTTACCACTTCTGGGCTCCAGAGACATGTTACAAAATAACAAAGGAGGAGTCCTCCCGGGACTGAATCCCAGCTCCTGATCTTCCCAGTGTAACAAAGTAACAAAGGAGGAGTCCTCCCGGGTCTGAATCCCAGCGCTTGCCAGCTGAGCGAGCCCTCAAGGTTTCTCCTCTGTAACCTGGGGATAGAGATTGTTGCTATGGCAGTGATGTGAACGACAGACACAAGAGTCTGCTCTTGTGTGTGGAATAGGATGGTACCCACAGAGAGCTCAGCCGAGCCAGAGCAGGGGTCAATGAGCAGACAAGGTGGACTCAGTCTTTTGGCCAAGGTCTCATGGGGTTCAGAAAAACAACCTGTTGCTCTGTCTCTGTCCAAGGTGCTGTCCCACAACCTGTACACGGTCCTGCACATCCCCCATGACCCCGTGGCCCTGGAGGAGCACTTCCGGGATGACGATGATGGCCCGGTGTCCAGTCAAGGTTACATGCCCTACCTCAACAAGTACATCTTGGACAAGGTGAGGAGCTTGTGGGGAGCGCCCCTCCCCCAGCACCCTGATATCAGCTTTCTACCCAAACATGCCACTCCCCCAGTAAACTCCCATTTCTATGTTGTCTGTCCCTGCTCCTCAATCTCCAATCGCCACTCCAACCACCTCTCTATTGTCTTGTCCTCTCTCTTAGCTTCCACGTCTCCCTGCCAAAGTCCACACTAATTCCCACCTTACTCTTCTTGGCTGCCCCTGTCTTCCCAGGTCTCCTTGGCTGTCCCGTCCCCTGGGCTTCTCTTCCTTTCTCCCTTGGGCTGAGAAACTGGTTTCATCTTTGCCAAGGAAATTAGAGAGTGAAAGTAACATTGGATCATCTGAACCAACTTGAGTTCAGTCTTGGGCTTGGCAGGACGGGGAAGTGTGTGTGTGTGTGTGTGTGTGTGTGTGTGTGTGTGTGTGTGTCTGGGGGGGGATATAGATGAACCCAAGAAGCCAGGTTGGAGTTTCATCTGAGAGTAGAGGAGGATGAAGCCCCTGGCTGACTCGCAGGCCTCACGGCAGGTGGAGGAGGGGGCTTTCGTCAAAGAACACTTCGATGAGTTGTGCTGGACTCTGACGGCCAAGAAGAACTACCGAGCAGATGGGAACGGAAACAGCCTGCTCTCCAATCAGGATGCCTTCCGTCTCTGGTGCCTCTTCAACTTCCTGTCTGAGGACAAGTACCCGCTCATCATGGTTCCTGATGAGGTAAGGGTGATGTCAGAGCCAGAGGGTGGAGTCACTGAGGCCCCTGGCAAAGCCGGAAAGGAAGGCAGAGTATTTTTGAGTGTTCCCAGATCCCCTAACTTCACTGTCACCCCATTTCCATCGGGGGACTCTGCAAGTTCTCAAAGGAAGAAAATGAGCCACCGACGTTTGTATCCTGTGGCAGTATAAACTCCCAACACACTGCTGAGCATTTAAAGACTTTTCAAATCCCGTAGCGGGATTCGATGGACCGGCAGGGTTACGCACAGCACACAGCGGTACTCTAGGAAAGTCTTTGTTCAGGGAAAGGGAAACGGAATGCAAACAGGAAGTAACTCCCTAGTTACTCAAGGTGGACAACCAAGTCTGGCCTTTGACCCAGAGAACTTATTTATTTATTTATTTTTCTTTCTTTCTTTTGTTTAAACTGGCGAGCCAAACAGACTACAAAGATACAGAGCATGCTGGGGGGAAGAGGCCGGGAACCTGGGCCCTAACTCCTTAGTTCTTGGAGAACTATGAGATGCCTTCTACTAAACCCCCAGTGGAGACCCAGTGGTCCCTCAGAGTGTCATCCGTAAAGAGAGTTTCCCAAGACCGCTGGGACCAGTGCAGGCACTTTGAGCAGGTTCTTGTCAGCTGGGCCGGAGCGGCCTTTCAGCGTAGGCAGGCCCATGCCGATGTGAGAACAAACTGAAGCAGGATGTACCCCAACCACTACTTCCTGTTCCTCTACCATGGGTTTCCGGTGCCTGCCCTGCTTACCTCCAACTCTAGTCCCATTGATCTCCCACAAAGGGAAGGATCCCAGGGGCTGGGGATTGGTTCTGGAATCAAATCCAAATGGAGTCCTGGCTGCCTTCCGCGAGTGCTCTGTGACTTGAAGGAAGGTACTTCCCACACTGGTCCTTGGTTTTTTTGTCATATGCAAAGTTGAGGGTGTCGGGTAGGAGGGTTTTTTTCTTTTTGGTCTTTCAAGACGGAGTTTCTCTTTGTAGCCCTGGTAGTCCTTGAACTCACAGAGATCCTCCTGCCTCTGCCTCCTGGGTGCTGGAATTAAAGGTGTGCACCACCACCACCATCCTGGCCAGATAGGAGGGTTCTTATACCATTTCTGATGCTGTGATTTGCCACTCTGCCTAGCCTTTCAAGTGCCATCTGACCCAGTATTTTATTTTATTTTATATCAGGCCATACTATATAGAACAGGCTTATCTCAAATTTACAGAGATCTAGACCATGAAGGGATACACTTCTAATTCCAGCATTTGGAAGGCAGAGGTAGGTAGATCTCTGAGTTTGAGGCCAGCCTGGTCTACAGAGCGAGTTCCTGGACAGCCAGGGCTACGCAGAGAAACCCTGTCTTGGAAAACCCCACAAACCACCCTCACAGAGATCTGCCTGCCTCTGCGTCCCAAGCAAGTGCAGGAATAAAAGGCATGTGCCACCAAGCCCAGCATGACCCTGCTTTTAGTTAGTAGCAGAAAGGAAATGGTCTTAGGACAGGGAAGACAGAGGATGTCTGGGCTGTGGGACCCCTGAAAAACCTCTCTCCTAGTTTCCACCTGGGCGTGGCCTCCACCTGGGCGTGGCCTCCCGTGCCCTTGCCCCTTGCCCTGGAGTCCCCTGAGGTCACCTGGCCTCCCTCTTTCTTTCAGGTTGAATATCTGCTGAAGAAGCTTCTAGGCAGCATGAGTTTGGAGATGGGCCTGGGCGAGCTGGAGGAACTGCTGGCCCAGGATGCCCAATCGGCCCAGACCTCCGGGGGACTCAGCGTCTGGCAATTTCTGGAGCTTTTCAACTCAGGCCGCTGCCTGCGGGGTGTGGGGCGGGACTCCCTCAGCATGGCCATCCAAGAAGTCTACCAGGAGCTCATCCAAGACGTCCTGAAACAGGTCAGGCAAGCCAGGGGACCCTCGGGAGCGGGGGGGGGGGGAGGGTGATGGAGACCCGGGAGGTCTCTCGCTGACTCGCCTCTGACCGCAGGGTTATCTATGGAAACGAGGGCACCTGAGGAGGAACTGGGCCGAGCGCTGGTTCCAGCTGCAACCCAGCTGCCTCTGCTACTTTGGGAGTGAGGAATGCAAGGAGAAACGAGGCACCATCCCCTTGGATGCCCAGTGCTGTGTGGAGGTGAGGGTCCAGAGTGCGTGTGGACAGGGGGTCAGGAACAAGACCGGAGAAAGGGGGAATACCGCCATGATGTCTTGGTTTACAGTAGGTTAAGGAAGCTCAGACCCACCCCGCTGCCTCAAGACTGCTCGCTCATCCACGTGGGCACTTTTATTTTCCTTTTGTAGTGTAAGTGGTCAAACGTGGGATCTCCTGCATGACAAGACAGGTGCTCCACCATACCAGCCCAGCGCCAGCACTTATAAAACCACTGACCAGATGCAGAAGCCACGGGCGGATTGTTAGATTTCAGAGGGCATGACTCAGACCTAACACTTCCAGGAAAATCTTTTCAGTCCCGTTTTCCTTTACCTTTGACAGGGTTTCTTATAGTCTAATATGGTGTTGAACTTAGATAGTCAACCCTGACCTTCAATTCCCTCTTTTGCATTTTGCATCCACCTCTTAAATGCTGGGATCGTGTGTGTGTGTGTGTGTGTGTGTGTGTGTGTGTGTGCGCGCGCGCGCGCACGCACATGAGTCTGTGCTCCATGCACATACACATTTGTATATGGAGGCCAGAAGCCATCCTCTGATGGAATTCCTTCAGGAGCCATTTACTTTGTGATAGAGTCTCTCACACTGGGACACTGGGCTCACTGATTTAGGTAGGCTGGTTGCCAGGGAAACCCTGGGACTCTTCTCTGTACCTCCCAGCACAGGATTATAGCATGCCTTATCATGCTTGGCTGTTTCCTTGATGCTGGGCTAGGACTCAGGGACGCATGCTTACACCACAGGCACTTTCCGATTGAACAACCACCCACCTCTCCCAACCTTAGTTTGTTTGGTTTTGAGACAGAGTCCCTCACTGGCACGGATCTTGCCATGTAAGATAGGCTGGTGGCCACCAAGCTCTGGCATCTGCCTGTCTCCACTTCCTCAGTGGTAGTATAAAAGCACATACCATCATACCCAGCTTCGATGATGTGGCACCCAGCTTTGATGACATCACACCCAGCTTCAGACACAAACTCTAGGGACCAAACCAAGATCTTTTTATAGCTGAGAAGTTCATACAGCTTGTTTTGATTGTATTTACCTCCTGTTCCCTAACTCTTCCTCAGTTTACCCCTCCCCTCTCCCCACCCAAATTTGTATCTTTTTTTAGTCTTTCAAGATAATTTGTGTCTTACCAAGTGCTACACTCTTAGAGAAAACCAATTCTTCCTCTCCCGGCAACTAACAATTGCCAGTAGCACCGGTGCCTGGAGTGGGATAGTATACCCAACTCCCCTCTCCTTGCTGGGATTTGGTCTGGCTTGGGCTTGCACTGGCTTTGTGAATGCTGTCAAAACTGTTGTGAGCTCTCATTCGTGCTGCTGCCCTGCATGTGGCTGCCCTGCCATGTCCAGAAGATAACTATTCCTTGTAGTCACCAGCCACCTCTGGCTCTTAACAGGTTTTCCACCCCTTTTCTGAAGTGATCCCTGAACCTTGGGAGGGAGTCTGCAGTTTATATATCCCCTTTAGGGCTCAGTGTTCTGCGCTCTCTTACTCTCTGCACCCCGGTCAGTTGTGGATCACTGTGTTAAACACCATCTCCTGACGTCAGAAGCTTCCCAGCCTAGGGAATACCCATGAATCATTAGGAGCCAGTTTCATTCATACCCGGTTCATTTAGTAGCATGATCATTTTGGGTTTTCCTCTGGGGCTTAGGACGTGTGTAGATGTTGTGAGTGTAGTTTTTGCTAAGCTCCGGGAACCGCAGCGCTATCAGCCCCAACGGGGCTTCCCTTGAATCCACAGATAAAAGACACAGACACAGTTGTTCATTTTCAACTTGCCTTCTTGGCACAACTGCTGGGCGTTATTAAACTCCCGTGGCTAGCATGCCTTTCTCAATACTCTGAGCTCCTCACCTCCCACCTGCCCTAAACTTTAGCTCAGTACATCTAACCCTGCTAAACTCCCCTGACCACCTGTCTATAGGAGTGGCCTGTGTGGCCATTCCATTTTGAGATCTCACAAAGGTGCCTAGTCAACTTTTCTCCATCAGAAACATGGCGAGACTCTCCTCTACCTTGCGTCTGTCTCCTTGCCTTCAGAGACCCAGAAATCCCACCTATTCCCTTCTGCCCAGCAATTGGCCCATGGCTTTACTGACAGATCAAGAACCAATTGGAGAACAGGACCTTAGCATCAGCACCGCCCTACACATGGGCATCGGTAGCTAAATAATGGTGTCAAGGAGTTTCATCCTTTAAAGTGTGGCTTTGATCTAAGTGGAGAATGATTGGTTACTCCCATGTTCGAGCCACTATGGCGCCAGTGGGCCTGTCTCTCCGGCCCGTCATTATTGAAACCTGAAGGCTTCAGAGCTGAGCCTGGTCGATGATGGCTGTTCTCCGGTATCACGCACCGCTAGTATGATGAAAGTGAGCCAGTAGAGATAAATCTTCCAGGCTCATCCCAGCTTGATTTTGCCATGTTCTAAGACACAAGCATTGGGTCCTTCAGCAGCTGGGTTGGTCTTACTGTCAAGTTCCGAAGAGCGATTCCAACAGCCTGTAATGTTTGGGGATCTCTGGTTCCTCATTGGCCAATACTCCAAAAGCAACTCACAGCAGGCACTGGGTTAAATATTTACGTTTTACTGAATTTTATGTGTATGTGTGCCTCAGGGTAGGTATGTGCACTTATGTGTTCACGAACCGGAGAAGGTGAAAAGAGGAAGCCAGACTTCCTGGAACTGGAGTTCAGCGTATTTGTGAGCAATGAGCAGCCATGTAGGTGCTGGGAGCCAAACCAGGTCCTCTGAAGAGCAGCGTGAAGCAAGCACTCTTAACAGCTGGACCAGCCAGGCCCCCAGTGCTGGATATATTTCTAGTGGAATATACTTTCTTTTTTTTTTTTTTTTTAAGAGTTATTTATTATGTATAAGTGTTGCGGTAAATCTCTTGTCCATAGGGAGTCCATAGAAGAAAAGACACAAGTCAATAAATATCAAATGAATGCTGCATGCCTAGATTGGGCAGATTTACCATTAAACTACACTATTCCCCGGCTAAGAGAGCTCTTAACAACTTGCGGTTTCCTAGGTCAAGGTCTTCTTCGTCTTCTCTCCTTCCATCAACTGCCCACACCTCTAACGGCTCTTCTCCTCTTCCCCTCTTTTCCTGCCTCTGGCTCCTCCCACTCCTCTTCTACTGCCCAATCACTGGCTGTAGCCTTTATTTAACAAATTTGATTGGACAGAAGGTTTACAAGATTCACTCCTCCTTCGCAGCCCCTCCCAGGAGTGGAATTACCATGACAACAAGAGGCTAGGGCTATCCACCACATATAAGTACACTGTATCTGTCTTCAGACACACCAGAAGAGGGCATCAGATCTCATTATAGATGGTTGTGAGCCCCATGTGGTTGCTGGGAATTGAACTCAGGACCTCTGGAAGAGCAGTCGGGGCTCTTAACCGCTGAGCCATCTCTCCAGCCTGTCTAGTGGATATAATTTTTATTCCTCTTTGGTACACACTTATAGTGGAGTAGCATCACTGGGCCATATGATAATTCTAGCTTTTGAGGAAATGCCAAAGTTTCAACATCACCCGCTAGTCTGTCTCATCAGCAGGATCTAAGTATTGCAGTTTTTCTACACCTATGCTTGTTGTCTTTACATTAAAAATTTATTAAAGGCTCCTAGCATCTTAGAGACTGAGGCAGAGAAGACTTGAGATAGGAGGCCAACTTGGGCTACACAGTAAAACCTTGTCTGAAGAGAAGATAGTTACCAAGGCATCATCCCTTGCTGAGGCATAAGGAAACAGGGGTTGGGTAAACCTCCAGGTATCTCAGAGCCAATGTCTTTCTCTATGAAGTAAGGCCTGACAGGAATATATGACTGTAGGAAAATGTCCTATGGAAAACATTAGTGCACAGCTGGGCACCTTGCAGTACACACCTTTAATCCCAGTACTTGGGAAGAAGAGGCAGAGGGAGAGTGATGCCAGCCTGGTGTACAGAGCTAGTCCAGGACAGCCAGGCTACACAGACCAAGTCGGGGGGCGGGGGGCAGACAGACAGAGAACACTAGTGTAGACAGGTAGTGAGAGCAAGGACGTCGGACATCGGACACGCCCCTGTATTATCAGTATCTCTAAACCCTTGAAGAACGAGTGGCATTTAAGAGACCAGGTGGAAATCAACACTTGTAGGTGCTGAGGCCCGGGGCACACATGTTCAGGCATGTACTATGTACTAAACCTTGTGGAGAGATACCGAGATGAAAATGGCTCGCACGCACCCCATAACTAACCATCCACTTCAGACCATGCATATTCCTGGCAGGGTGGGAAAGGTCTCAGAAAAGATGGTCAGCTGGGAGGAGGAGGAGGAAGCTGGATCTGGGGCACTGCTGGGGCAGATGTGGCTTCTATCTCAGCGAAGTCACTTGGTCTGGGCCATCTCCTAGGTGCTTCCGGACCGTGAAGGAAAGCGCTGCATGTTTTGTGTGAAGACTGCCAGCCGCACGTATGAGATGAGCGCCTCAGACACGCGCCAGCGCCAGGAGTGGACGGCCGGTGAGTGCCGGCCTGGGTCTAGCTGGGCCTGGGGTCGTTTCACCAAAGTGACTCTTTGAGCCCCTTTGCGGTGGTGTCCTGGGCCGGGGCTGACTCTGTCCGGCTCTGCCCGTAGCCATCCAGACCGCGATCCGGCTGCAGGCGGAAGGGAAGACGTCGCTACACAAGGACCTGAAGCAGAAGCGGCGGGAGCAGCGGGAACAGCGCGAGCGGCGCCGGGCAGCCAAGGAGGAGGAGCTGCTGCGGCTGCAGCAGCTGCAGGAGGAGAAGGAGAGGAAGCTGCAGGAGCTGGAGCTGCTGCAGGAGGCTCAGCGGCAGGCCGAGCGGCTGCTGCAGGAGGAGGAGGAGCGCCGCCGTAGCCAACACCGGGAGCTGCAGCAAGCTCTAGAGGGCCAGCTGCGGGAGGCGGAGCAGGTGAGGCTGGTCCAGAGGGAGGGGCGGGGCTTAGTGAGAGGGCGGGGCCTGTGGGTGGGAGGATGCTGGGGGCGTGGTCATTATAAGGGCATGACAGGAAGAGGAGCAGGGCTGGAGATACGTACTGGACAAAGCTTAGTTGCAGGGCGTAGTCTACCGTCTGGAGGATGCTATGGGAGGGGCCTAAATAGGGTGGAGCCCATTGGCTGAAGGATGAAAGATGCAGTAGGCGGGGCCTGAGGGGCCCTTAGGGGAATAGATTGGAGTAGGGCCCGGGTGCTGTGGGTGTGGCTTAATGGGGTGGGGTGGGGCAGGAGGGAAAACCCCTGGTAGAATGTGACTTGGTTCAGAATTCTTTTCTGGGGCCAGGACTTGAGCCGAAGAAGCTGCTTAAGACCTCGTGATTGCAAATAATTTGGAGTGAAATCAATCTAGGCTTGAACTAAGTTTGCTTTTGTTAAAAGCAGTTTGGGGACCATAAGATGTGACCATAAGATGTGACGCATGTGAAGGACAGTAGATGTGCAGAAACAATTGACTTTGATTTAAGCTGAGAAAACTCAATTCTAGAGTTGGCTCAGAGGGTAAAGGTGCTTGCTATACATACATAGTGTCCTGAATTCCATTCCTGGAAACCCGGAAAGATGGGCAGAAGGAACCGGCTCCACAATGTTGTCCTCTGACCCGCCACAGACATGCTGCAGCGTGTGTGCCCATTACACCTCCGCCTTAAAAACTGTATGAGCTCAGACACGCACTAAGCCTCTCCTTCTCAGTAACTAGAACTCTGTACACGGAAATGGGATGAGGGTTCTGTAAAGGAACGGATGTAAGGAGTTTAATAAAGCCAGGCAGGTGTGGAGGCAGGAAAGCAAGAGTTCAAGGGCATCCTTGCCACTTAGTGAGTTTGAAGCCAGCCTGGACTACCAGAGATCCTGCCTCAAAGAACAAAGTAGGTCTAGAATGAATAGCCCCACAGTTAAGACTACCGACTGCTTTTTCAGAGTACCCAGTCTGAGCTTGTACACCCACATGGGAGCTCATAGCCAGCCAGTGGATCCCACACCCTCTTCTTACGTCTGTGGGTAGTGCTCTCCTATGGTGCAAGACTAATGTGCAGCCAAAACACCCATGCACAGGAACTTTAATAATAATAATAATAATAATAATAATAATAATAATAATAAAAGCTGGGCGGTGGTGGCACATGCTTTTATTCTCTGGACTGGGGAGGCAGAGACAGAAGAATCTCTTTGAGGTCAAGATCAAGGTCAGCCTGATCTACAGAGTGAGTTCCAGGACTGCCAAGGCTACAAAGAGCAACTTGGTCTCAAAAAAAAAAAAAAAAAAAAAAAAATAGAAGAGTTCAATAACTTTTGGTTATTGTAATAATTGCAGTCCCTGGCACCCTCCATAATGATATTATAATTGTTAGGGTAGGAACTAGGACGGGATTCCCTCCGTTTAATTTGTTGGTTTTTGTAATATAACATATTATGATGTTTAATTACATGTAATTATAACTGGTGTTGTTTTGTGTGAGGCTGGATAGCAAACACAGGGCCGTGGGCACAGTAGGCAAGCCTTGTGCTGCTGAGCTACAGCCCCAGCAAGCGTCTAATTATTCTAAGGCCAGTGGAAGAATAATCTGAGGATTCAGAGTCTTGAACAGATCAGTTAAGGAAATTCCAACTAAAGACTCTCCATACACACAGCCAGTCAGAGCCAGGTTTGGAGGTTTGGGGGGGAGGCAGTAACTTTCTCCTCTGGTGTCCCACTGACCGGTTCTGTGCTCCCCACAGGCCCGGGCCTCTATGCAGGCTGAGATGGAACTGAAGAAGGAAGAGGCTGCCCGGCAACGGCAGCGCATCGCGGAACTTGAGGAGATGCAGGAACGGCTGCAGGAAGCTCTGCAGCTGGAGGTGAAAGCTAGGCGGGACGAGGAGGCGGTGCGCCTCGCCCAGACCAGGTAGGCATGGTGGCCAGGGAACCTTTCTTGCCAGCGCCGGGCGCAGACTCTCCCTCCTCGGCTCTGAGAAGTCCCTGTGCACTCCCCGCAGGCTGCTGGAGGAGGAGGAGGAGAAGCTGAAGCAGCTGATGCATCTGAAGGAGGAGCAGGAGCGCTACATCGAGCGAGCGCAGCAGGAGAAGGAAGAGCTACAACAGGAGATGGCGCTGCAGAGCCGGTCCCTGCAGCAAGCCCAGCAGCAGCTGGAGGAAGTGCGGCAGAACCGGCAGAGGGCAGACGAGGACGTGGAGGTGAGACACCGGCGGGAACCTGCAGAAGCTGGGGGAGGGGGGGTGAGCTGGGGGGTGGGTGGGCTGGGGGATCCTGTATGTCATTGCACGGACCCCAGAGCTAAGCTACCCGTCTTCAAACTCGCGTTACCATCAGCTGGCTGTGCTATCGCCTACAAATTGCCTAACCTCTCTGTCCTGCCTTCCTCTTTCATCTGGGAGAGGAAGCAGATAACTCGTTACCACAAAGGAACAAGCTCATGCGTGGTATTTACTATGTATAAACTGAACACACACGTGACTGTGTTTGCCAATAGTATTATTAACCTGGGCGGAATTCCCTGCCTCCTAAACACTTCCTGGAGCTTGGATGACTGTAGAAAAGGTTCTAGGTTGGTTTTGTTGTTTGGTTTTGGATTTTTAAAAATCTCTTTTAAACTTTTAAAAATTTATGTGTGTGTGTGTGTGTGTGTGTGCTTTGCATGGGTGTCTATGTACCATGTGTGAACGGTGTGAACAGAGGCCAGAAGGTGTTAGTTATTGGATGCCCTGGGTCTGGAATTACAGTTGTAAGCCACCACACGGGGTGCTGAGAGTCCAACCCTGGTCCTCTAAAAGCAGCCAGTGCTTTAAGTCATTTTAAAATTTTTATTTATCTAATGTATGAATGTTCTATCTGCATGCATAGCTGCATGTCAGAAGAGGGCATCAGATCCCATTATAAATGGTTGTGATCTAATGTGGGTGCTGGGAATTGAACTCAGGACCTCTGGAAGAGCAGACAGTGCACTTAACTGTTGAGCCATCTCTCTGCCTTCCCCTGTAATGATATCATTATGCTCTTAGGAGCTGGGAATGTGGCTCCGTTGGGAGAGTGTTTGCCTAACATGCAGAGAGTCCAGGGTTCATTTCCCAGTGCTCTCTGTGTCAGGCACTGGGGCTGTAAGCTCAGTACTCAAGAGTAGGGTTGGGAAGGATCAGAAGTTCAAGGCTTATCATTGGCTACATCTCGAGTTTGAGGCCAGTGAGTCTTTTTTTTTTTTGGTTTTTCAAGACAGGGTTTCTCTGTATAGCCTTGGCTGTTCTGGAACTCACTCAGTAGACCAGGCTGGCCTCGAACTCAGAGATCTGCCTGCCTCTGCCTCCCAAGTGCTGGGATTAAAGGCGTGCGCCACCACTGCCCAGTGAGGGCAGTGAGTCTTAATACATTAGAACTTGTCTCATAAAAGGAAATTAAATACAGTTTTTAAAAGCCTTTGCTGCATGTGGTGGCTCAGGCCTATAATCTCAGCACACAGGAGGCAGAGGCAAGGATACATCGGTTGAGTTCTAGGCCAGCCTGGTCTACAGAATGAGTTCAGGCCAGACAGCTACATTCACTATCTAAAAACCTCTTACTGAGGCTGAAGTGATGGCTCAGCAGTTAAGAAAGCACATGCTGCTCTTCTAGAGGTCCTGAGTTCAATTCCCAGCATCCATCCTTGTTGAAGCAGGATCCCCTGTAGCCCACACTGGCCTCTAACTCATATAACCCAGGCCTTGACCTCCCTGCGTCTCTACATCCCAAGTGCTAGTGTGACAGGCACGCACCACCGTGCCCAGCCTCACAGGACTTCCTAGGGAGGGGATGGGTAGCTGTGATCAGATTCTCAGGGCCTCTGACCCTGACCATGCCAGCAGCCTCCACCGCCATGGATGGCAGTTCTGACCCACTCCCCCACCTTGCCCCACAGGCTGCCCAGAGGAAGTTGCGCCAGGCCAGCACCAATGTGAAACACTGGAACATCCAAATGAACAGGCTCATGCATCCAATCGAGCCAGGAGGTGAGCCTTCCCTGGCTTGGGAGGGAGAAAGGGAAGCTGCCAGATCTCCTGGGTCACAGAGGTGAAACTGAAGATCAAAGGTCTCCCCTCTCCCAGGGCCTAGGCACAACTCGCACTTCTCCCATTCTGACACTCTCTCTCTCTCTCTCTCTCTCTCTCTCTCTCTCTCTCTCTCTCTCTCTCTCAGATAAGCGTCCCACCACCAGCAGCTCCTTCACAGGCTTCCAGCCCCCTCCGCTTGCCCGTCGGGACTCCTCTCTAAAGCGCCTGACCCGCTGGGGTTCCCAGGGCAGCAGAACCCTCTCAGCCAACAGCAGCGAACAGAAGTCCCTCAATGGTGGAAATGAGACTCCCATCCTGGCTTTTGCCTCTCAGGAAGAGAAACTGGATCCAGCACCAGAAAAGTAGCCTCTGACGACCCCCTTGTTCTCCTGATGCTGTGTCTGTGGACCTGGGCACAGTAGGCCTGTGGGTGACTCCCACCTCTGGTAGGGTCCTGGTGCTACCACTTGTTGACCAAAAGCCAGTCCAGGATCAAACTTGGTTGCCATTCTCAGCAGGCCGAGACCATGGAGGCTGTCCAGAATATTAATACTTGAGAATATGGTTCTGTGCTTCAGCCTCCAGGACCCTGGGACCAGAGCTGGGAAAGAAAAGGACCGACCAAGACAAAGATCATATGCCCCTCTCTCCAGATCAAGTCATGGAGATATACTTCCAAATAAAACTGTTCACATCTGCCCACTGCTCCTGCCCCTCCCTCCCTCCCTCCCTCCTTCCCTCCCTCGAGTTCAAGGTCTAGGTCCCAGGGACAGCAGGTGTGGTGAGGTGGTCAGGAGCATGGACTGTGGGCTGAACTCGGCTCTGCCATTTTCTCATGGGTGAACTTCACCCCCCACATCGGCCGACAGAGAGGATCATTGTCCCTGATGTAGCAGGCCAAAGTGGAGCACTTGTCACAGTAGCAAGCATCGAGTCATTACTAATATCTAAAGTGTTAATTGAGCATCTACTGTCTATCTGGAGGCTACCTACCGTACCTCATTCCCAAAGAAATCCTAAGTGCTGGATTACTGTCGACAGGATAATAGAAGTCTGGGCAGATCGGGTAACTTGTCCAAAGCTTTCCATACCTGCTTTTCATCACATTTTCTCTGACTAGTGGTCCTTGTTCTCTCAGACAAGACATCTGAGAGTCTAGATCCCACGAAGTTAGATTCCGTTTCTATATTCCTCATCCCCATCCTGGGATGTCCACTGGGATCACTGTTCTTTATACCCTTGTATCACTCTCTAGATTGTCCCCTTGTGTGTGTCGGATGCTTGCTCCCCAGCTGGGGCACTAATTCTGGGAGACTTTTGAGCCTCTGGCAGGTGGGACCTTCCTGGGAAGTGGGTCACTCTATGCTCTCTGCTTGCTGTCCTTCCCGGATGTAAACAGCCTCCGACTGAACTGCTTCACTGAGCCACTCCCATCAAGCTGGAGTGAGCCCTCGGTAACCTAAGCTAAAAGAAGTCTTCCTTCGGTTGTTTGTCACGGTGACACAGAAGTGACTAATGCAATCTCCTCTTCTATCCTCATAGCTGCAGTGTGTGAACCACTGACCCCTCCACTGGCCCCACATTTAATAAGTCACTACCCACGTGGTGCTATGACCTGTGGCCACTGCCTTATACCAGTCTCTGTCCGCTCCTGTTAGATAAAGAGCTTCCCCAGGACTCCCTTCCAATTCTGTTCATGGGTGGCATTTCCAAACAGCAGGATTGTCCCAAAGGCTTCATTTTGATTAAGACAGGCTCTCTATAGCTCAGGATGGTCTCCAACTCAGCAGGCTCCTGCCTGAGTCTTTCAAGTGCTGGGGTTATAGGCAGGCACAATCCAAGAGTTAATTTGATTATATTCTGTCTGTCTGTGTCTCTGTGTCTCTGTCTATCTCTGTGTGTGTGAGCACGCACGTGTGCACGCACATCCTGGTGAACATGTAGAGGTCAGAGGGCAACTTTCAGGGATCAGGTCTCTCCTTCAACCCTGTGGTCCCAGGAATCAAACTCAAGTCATCAAGCTTGGCAGCAGGTGCCTTTACCTGTTGAGCCATCGTCCTGGACCTGCAGTGTGACTTTTGACAGTCACGTTTACTTGCCCCTGTGCCCTGTGGGACGCAAGCGCCTTGGTCATCAACCCAAGAAGACCTGCCACAGTTC
This sequence comes from Arvicanthis niloticus, assembly GCF_011762505.2. Taxonomy (NCBI): domain Eukaryota; kingdom Metazoa; phylum Chordata; class Mammalia; order Rodentia; family Muridae; genus Arvicanthis; species Arvicanthis niloticus. The sequence continues at coordinate 46,882,486 of NC_047677.1, read as the reverse complement.
TGCCTCAGGGATATAGCCTCAGCTTCTTCCTCTCGCTCTTCTACATCTCACTATGAAGTCCTTTCTCCTCATCTCTAAATGTTGGATATCCTTGAAGGCAAGGACATGTCTTCCTCAGCGCTGTCCCCAATGCCTGGCACAGGTCTTGCTCCTGAGAGAGCTGTGTACCAAACACATCTTGAATGTGCGATGCCTGACTGGGTGTGGGGCATCGTTAGAACAGGAGAACATTGCTGAGACCGGAGCATGGGACCCAGTGATTCCTCACCACGGGCCAGGGGTTACCTTTGGCATGAGCTGTTATCCGAGTCCCGCCCTCCTGAAGTTTGCTTGCTATCTGATCGCAAAGGTCGCCCGCTCCTGCAAGTGCACCCGATGCTCTTTCAAGGAAGTTGGTGATGTTTAAAGTGTCACGAAGCTGCTATCGTGAGAGGGTGCAGTGCTGCCCGGGCTTGTCTGGTCTGCTTTGTTTCTGCAGTACTGACGATGGCAGCCAGGGTGTGGTGAATGTCCCCTTCTTACTGCTCACTACTCAGCCGCTGCCTCTCCAGCTCAGCCCTTGCTCACTCTTCTTGGTTTATTAATTTTTAAAAAATTTTACGCTTCAGGCTGCCCTTGGGCTCACCCTGGCCCATGCTGGTTCCACACTCACCATCTTCCTCACAGTCTCCCAGATACCAAAATTTCAGGCGTGTACTACCAAGCTGGCAAAGCCCTCAGTGTCCTGCAAATACGAAGGAGACCAAGGCAACACGGCATAAGTAGGTCTAGAAGACCTACTAAGTGTTAGCGAAGTACTTCATACTTAGGGAACAAGAAACGTAGATGCTGAGTCCCATACACGACTGTGATACTAGTACGGGGGCGGGGGGGGGGGAGGTAGGAGGAGGCATGGAGGGAGGAGAATCAAAAGTTTCAAAAAAAAAAAAAAGTGAGAGGAAGGCTGGAGTGGTGGCTCAGCGGTTAAGAGCACTGACTGGGGCTGGAGAGATGGCTCAGTGGTGAAGAGCACTGACTGCTCTTCCAGAGGTCCTGAGTTCAATTCCCAGCTACCACATGGTGGCTCACGACCATCTATAATAGGATCTGAAGCCTTCTTCTGATGTGTCTGCAGACAGCAACAGTGTACTCACATACATGAAATAAATAAATCAAAAAAAAAAAAAAAAAAAAAAAAAAGAACACAACAACAACAAAAAAAAACCCACTGACTGTTCTTCCAGAGGTCCTGAGTTCAATTCCCAGCTACCACGTGGTGGCTCACAACCATCTGTAATGGGATCTGATGCCCTCATCCTGAAGACAGGGACAGTGTGCTCACATAAAATAAATAATTTTTTTTTTTTTTTAAAAAGTGGAAGGAGAGAATACATAAAGAGAAAATGTTTAAGCAAATCTGATCTTACTGTGTCTCTGTCTCAGCACACACACGTGCACACACGCACAGGCAGGGATTTGACTATTGGAGGGGCTGGGGTCAATGGATTAACCTTCTCATTGGAGAAGGTAATCTGTCCAGTGTAAAGAGTTGGGTCAGCTTGTCAGTTCCCAAGCACTGTCTACTGAAACTATCTTCTGTTGTTCAATCTCGCCTTCACAGTTTTCAAAAGGAAGTCAAGCCCTTCCTTCACCCACTCACCATCTTTCAAGAGCAGACTATCCCCAAGAGTCAGGAGTTCAAAGTCCCTGGGAGCCGTCGCTGTCCTCCGACCTGCTCTTCAGGATAGATGTGTTCTCCTGCACGCACACGGACGCTCATGTGCACACGCAGGGATGATAAGTAAACCAGTGAGGCAGGAGGATTGGAAATTCAAGGTCATCCTTGGCTACCGAAGATGTATGAGGCTATCCCGGAATATGTGAAACCCTGTCTCAAAATGATAACACAACAACAACAAAGCAAACACGGGAAAGAGATGATGATAAAAATCAAAAGCAGGCTGGGCGGTGGTGGCGCACACCTTTAATCCCAGCGCTTGGGAGGCAAAGGCAGGCGGATTTCTGAGTTTGAGGCCAGCCTGGTCTACCGAGTGAGTTCCAGGACAGCCAAGGCTATACAGAGAAACCCTGTCTCGAAAAACCAAAAAAAAAAAAAAAATCAAAAGCAGACCTCTCTGACTTCCAGGACGGCCATGAACATAGGCTCACCCATCCACACATACTCTAAAACAAACCAAAGAGAGAGGAGGAAGAGAAGAAAAGATGAAAGGTAACAGAAGACCTGATCACAAAGATTCTTGAAAACTACACAGAGTTGACTAGTTGATGTACTGGCTAGTCTTGTGTTCTTGTGCAAGCTAGAGTCATTAGAGAAGGAGCCTCCCTTGAGGAAATGCCTCCATGAGATCCAGCTGTAAGGCATTTTCTCAATGAGTGATCAATGGAGGAGGGCCCAGCCCGTTATGGGTGGTGCCATCCCCTGGGCTGGTGGTTCTGGATTCTATAAGAAATCAGGCTGAGGAAGCTGTGGGAAGCAAGGCAGTAAGCAGCACTCCTCCATGCCCTCTGCATCAGCTCCTGCCTCCAGCATCCTGCCATGCTTGAATTCCTGTCTTGAATTCTTTCAATGATGAATTGTGATGTGGAAGTCTAAGCCGAATAAACCCTTTCCCTGCTAACTCGATTTTTGGACATGATGCTTCATCATAGCCCAGATTGGTTAGGAACTTGAAATCTCAAGATCTGCCTTAGCCTTACCAGAGGTGAGATTACAGGCGTGTACTCTCTCGATGGGCTAAATCATCAACTACGAGTAAGATAAGGTTGGTTATTTGGTATTTCAGGATATTTGATCACACTGTGAACCCAGGGATTGTGAGTTAGAAGAACTTGTTTCTTGTTGTGGTCCGGCTCAGCCCTAGCGCACACCTTAAACCCAAGAGCTTCCTGTAAACAAGCGCTAAATAAAGTCAACGATTGGTCAAGAGGCAGAGCGAGCAGCCAGTTGACCGGGAGTGAACATAAGAAAACCCAGGAAAGAGAGGGGCTTTGAGTTGACGGGAATTTAAGACAGCGTGGAGAAAGAGATGGAGCTTTTCCTTCTAGGGCATTGGTGGAGTAAGAAGGTCAGCTGGGTGTTTGTCCATCTCTCTGAGCCGGTAGGTTTCCACCCCAGCATCTGGCTCCCGAGTCTTCACTGGTAAAATTGAACAATTGAGATTTTGTTTTGTGTGGGTTTTTTGTTTGTTTGGTTGGTTGGTTGGTTTGGTTTTTTGAGACAGGGTTTCTCTGAGTAAGTAGCCCTGGCTGTCCTGGAACTCACTCTGTAGACCAGGCTGGCCTCGAACTCAGAAATCCACCTGCCTCTGCCTCCCAAGTGCCGGGATTAAAGGCGTGTGCCACCACCGCCCGGCTTGTTTTGTGTTTAAACAACACAACACAACAGCAGTTTGGGAGCTGTTCATTGAGCCACAGTCTCATATGGCCCCAAATGACCTAGAACTCACTGTGTAGCTGAGGCTGGCCCTGAACTGCTCCTCCTGCCCCTACCTCCCAAGTGCTGGACTGTAGGTGTGTACTACTGTATGTGACTAAGGCAAGTTTGTATTCTTGCCTTTCTGTGATCAAACCGGGGACCTTCCCTAGCCCTGCAAAGAGTGTAGACTCCAGATCACCGTCTATCCCCTGTGCCTCTGTTTCCTCAGTGGTAAATGGAGTTTCTTCTGGGTTCTTCAGTGTTCTATGTCGTGATCTAATTTTGAGTATCACGGGAAGATGACATATTGAGGGACATTTTGGAGGGCAGAGAACGTCTATCCTTAATAACTTCGATCCTGCCCATCATCTTCAGGGAACCTGTCCTGTTTCAGATGTCACAGCCATTGTGGCCCCAGGTGTAGGGGTGGGTGGGGACACCGGGCTGCAGTGCCACAGATGTGTTAGACACTGTTGTTAGGGGTCACCCAGACTTGGAAAGTGGCTGTTCTGGATTGTTACTTTCGACACTGTTTGCAGAGAAGGGGGAGGGAGGTCTGGGAGAGTGACCTGTCGCCCCCTGCAGGCCAGAGGCTGACACAGCAGTGAGCAGGGTACTCTCTAACCAGCTACACTGCCATCGGACATTGCTGGGCAGGTTTGGATAGCTGAGATCCCTGGCTGGCTTCAAAGGACTGTAAAAACTTGGCAGGATCCTGAGGGTTCTTTCCCACTCAACTGTCCCAAAGGACAAATCTAGCCAACGGGAAGATTTGGGGATACTGTTTCATTCAGATTTGTAATCCAAGTATTAGAAACAGCCTGGTTGAAATATTTATTTAAATATTTATGGACGAGAACAAGTTCACGCTGGTAAACACAGGGAGGCCAGAGGACAAGTTGTGGGAATCAGTTCTTTACTTCTACCATGTGGGTCCTGAGGAGCCAACAGGTCATTGGGCGTGGCAACAGGCACCTTAACCCACTAAGCCATCTTAAGCAGCCCATAAACAGAGTTCTTAAGAACCCAAAAGAGGCTGGATGGTGGTGGCACACACCTTTAATCCCAGCACTTGGGAGGCAGAGGCAGGCGGATTTCTGAGTTCGAGGCCAGCCTGGTCTACAAAGTGAGTTCCAGGACAGCCAGGACTACACAGAGAAACCTTGTCTCGAAAAACAAAAAACAAAAAACAAAAAACAAAAAACAAAACAAAAGAACCCAAAAGAGGCCAGGTAAAGTGGTTAAGAACCAAAAAAGGGGGCGAATGAGATGGCTCAGGGTGTAAAGGCGATTGCTGCCAAGCCTGGAGATCTGAGTTCAAGCCCCAGGGCCCACATGGTGGAAAGACTGACTCCTCTGCAAATTGTGCCTCCTAACCGCCACATGCTCGCTCACGAACACATGCATGCACATATGTGCACACAACAAGTACAATGTAGCAGGCTAGAGAGATGACACAGTGGTTAAGAGCATCCGCTGCTCTTCCAGAGGACCCAGGTTCAATTCCCAGCAACCACAGGACAGCTCATACCTGTCTTTAACTCCAGTTCCAGGGGATCCGGCACCCTCACACAGACATACATGTAGACAAAACACCAATGCACATAAGATAAATAAATACAACGTAATAAGAACAACAAAAACCAGAAAAGGGGTGCTGGGTGTGAATTTGGACCTGGGAGGTATCAGGGGAAGGAGTGAGCATGACTATAATCGAAATACATAATAGGCAAGTGTGAAATTCTCAAAACTAACATTAAGAGTCTAGAAGACGGCTTGGGTTGTAGCTCAGTTGGTAGGTAGAAGGCTTGCTTAACATGGATGAAGCCCTCGTTCCATACTTGGGGCCACATAAACTTGGGTGTAGAGGATTCCAGCATGTGGGAAGTGCAGACAGAAAGGTCAGGAGCTCAGGACCAGCCTGAGATCCTTCCTACAGCAGAGCTTAGACAAACAAAAAAATGGCAGAAATCTTTGATATCCCCAGGCCATTTTTACTGCAGCCTCAGAGGACAAGGTAGGTGATATCTAAAAAGTTAATATAAATCCATTTCAAAATAGAAGGGAGCTAGGGAGACAGCTCGGGAGTTAAGAGCCTCTGCTGTACCAGCAGGGCAATCAGAATTCAGATCCCAGCACACACAGAAAAGCAGGGTCTGGTCCTGCGCACTCCTGTAACTGCAGAATCAGGATAGCCCAGGCTTGATGGCTGACAACCTATCCCACAAAACCAGATCCTGCCTCAAAGGAACAACATGAAAATATATCCTTGGAGGACACACAATGCCCTTCTCTGTTCTCCAAGTGCACATGTGCACACATGTGGGGACACACACACACACAGAAACAAAGAAGAAAAAAGTGGTGTGGGGATCTCAAATCCAGCTGAGGATGTGCTGTAAGGAGTGCCAGACAGGGCAGAGGTAGCCTTTAATGGCGGTGTTGAGGAGGGAGAAACCTCCTGACTTTCCTGCCAGTCAAGTTTTGTTCATTCTAGGATGATGAAACCAGTTCCTGCCAGATTGCCTTCTGGCAACATACCCTCTATGGTATATGATGAGGGGCAAGTTGGGGTGACAGGCTCCTCTTCTAGGCAAGCCCAGGCACAGGTAGGTCCATGCCATCCAGTGACAGAGCTCTCAAGTGGGAGAAAAGTTCCTTTAAAATGTGTTTTCTTGTTGGGCTTCACACAGCACAGGCTGGCCTAGAACTTTCTCCATAGCTAAAGATGACCTTGAACCTTCCTCTACCTCCTGAGTGCTGGAGTTACAGTGCCACCATGCCTTCCAGATCTTTCATTTTGCTTGTGTGAGTGTACATGAATGTGCACACGCGGTGTGTAGAGGTCAGAGGACAGCCTGTCGGAGGCATTCTTCCGATATGTGGGTCCCAGGGACTGAATTGAAGGCTTGGAGGCAAAGCGATGACCCACCGAGCCATCGAACTAGCCACCAATTAAAAAATGGGGGATGCTGGGGAGATGCTTCAGGGTGAAGATCGGGCTTGCTACTCTTTCAGTGGACCGCTTCCTGGCATCTACATAGAAGTTCTCCGTTGTCTGTAACTCCACTTCCAGGGGATCCAACGCCTTCTTCCAGCTTCTGCAGACACTGCACGCACGTGTTGCAGAGACAGACATGTAGACAAAATATTCTGACATATAAAAATAGATATTTTGAAGAACGTGTGCGTCTGGTTTTTTGTTTGTTTGTCTGTTTATTTTTTTCGAGACAGGGTTTCTCTCTGTATCTCTGGCTGTCCTGGAATTCACTCTGTAGACCAGGTTGGCCTCGAACTCAGAAAACCGTCTGCCTCTGCCTCCCAAGTGCTGGGAATTAAAGGCGTGCGCCACCACTGCTTGGTGTGTCTGTATTTTCATTCCCAAATCTCCCACCACGTCTCTCCCAAGCTCCTTTGAAAATTACAGTTTGCCTGTATTCCTTCCCCAGCCGCCCTTAGCTTTGCTTCTTGCTTCAAGCCACACAAGTCTGTGCCTAGTTTCTTCTCAGGAAGAGTGAGGAGGTTTGACCTCCACCTTCTTTCCGAGCTTTAAATATACTTTCTTGAGGTTTCCTGAACTTGTTTGACCAGCCCTTACTTCTTCCCAATGCCTTCCTCAACTGCTGCTCCCATATCTGACTGCAGAGGGCGCTGCAGACGCGCCAGGGGCAGCGGTGCGGTGGGCGGAGCGATGGGAGTCAAGGGAGTGGCTCCAGGAGGCGCGGCGATTGGCTGCTGGCCTGGCGGAAGAGGGCGGGGCGGTGGCGCGGTGACGTCACGGTGGCGGGGGCGTGGTCGGGGGCTGGGAGCGTGTGACGCCGCAGGCCGCGGCGGAGCTGGGGATTAATGGGAAAAGTTTTGGCAGGAGCTGGGGGATTCTGCGGAGCCTTCGAGACGGCGGCGGCGGCGCGAGAGGCGGCCGGGACAGGTCGGTGCGGGTCGGGAGAGGTCAGCGCGGCCCGGGCCGAGGTGGACGGTGGGGTCAGGGGCTCCGAGAGCCGCGTTCCGCGCGGCTGCGGCTCGTCCACCCTCGGCCTGCGCGCTGAGGCGCCACCGCCGGGGTCTCCACCGCGGGGACCTCCGTGGTTGCTTGGAGCCGGCCTCCCTCCCTCCTCCTACCCACTCTGACCCCTCTGAAGCCCCGTGGCTTCATTTCCTCCCAATTCCACAAGAACTTCATGTCACCTCCCTTC